>NW_026652277.1:22937625-23174554 GCF_009828535.3 Hylobates moloch | reverse complement strand
CCCAGCACTTTGGGAGGCTGAGGCAGGTGGATCACCTGAGGTCAGGAAATCGAGACTATCCTAGCTAACACAGTGAAACCTCCTCTCTACTAAAACACAAAAAATTAGCCAGGTGTGGTGGCATGCACCTGTAGTCCTACTTACATGGGAGGCTGAGGCAGAAGAATCGCTTGAACCCAAGAGGCAGAGGTTGCAGAGCCGAGATCACGTCACTGCACTCCAGCCAGGGCGACAGAGCGAGACTCTGTCTCAAAAAAAAAAAAAAGAAAGGAAATAGAAAAGTAGCAGCCTTATCAAAATATAGAAGGTTCAGCAGCTGTGTACACCTGTTGAGAAGCTGATGGGAACCGGAATCCTAAATTATTGCCACAGTTAATTATACTTTTGTATCTTTTTATATCTTTGCCATGGGAAATGAGTTAATGTATATTTTATTCACTTTATTCCCAGATACTTCAATATTATGATATATTTTTCCTCTTAAAGATATTTTACGGCCAGGTGCAGTGGCTCATACCTGCAATCCTAGCACTTTGGGAGGCCAAGGCAGGAGGATTGCTTGAGGCCAGGAGTTCGAGATCACCCTAGGAAATATAGTAAAACCCCATCTCTACAAAAATTTAAAAAAAAATTTTAATTAGTCGGATGTAGCCAGGTGTAGTGGCAGGCGCCTGTAATCCCAGCTACTTGGGAGACTGAGTCAAGAGAATCGCTTGAACCTGGGAGGCAGAGGTTGCAGTGAGCCAAGATCTCACCACTGCACTCCAGCCTAGGTGACAGAGTGAGACTCCATCACAAAGAAAAAAAAAAAAAAAAGAAAATTAGCCAGATGTGGTGGTACATGCCTATAGTCCCAGCTGCTCAGGTGGCTAAGGTGGGACAATCATTTGAGCTAGAAAGTTCAGGCGGTTGAGCCATGATTGTGCCACTGCACTCCAGCCTGGGTGACATATCAAGATCCTGTTTCTAAAAATATATGCAGATATTTTAAACGTGTGTGTGTGTGTGTGTGTGTGTGTGTGTGTGTGTGTATGTATATATATGCTGTAAACCATTTCTTTTTTGTTTTTTATTTTAGTAATTTTTTTTTTCATTTTTACTTTGCAGGAGCAAGACCTAAACAATTTCTAATAAATGAAGTTAAAGAAGACTGTGATTTTTATGCCAAACTCCATTTATCCTTCTCCTTGGGAACTGTCTGGATGGTATTTTCCAGTTGGATGTGCTGCACGTGACATGTTCTGGAGAGAGCAGAAGTGACAGACGCCACCTCAGCATGTGCACTCTGCTCCCTCTCATCAGACCAGACATGACTACAGACTGTCATTGTGCAGATGGTGACAGTCCCTGGGGGCAGAGCTGCTCTTCTGACTGCACTGCTCCCCTTGGAGGAGTTAAGTGAGAAAGAAACTTTTTGTTATAGCAGCTTGGCCTAACACAACTGTATTGTCTAGGCTTGTAAGGTCACGTTGCCTTCCAAATCAGTAGAGCCATCGCAGCAAATCACATTCTGAGCAGTACTAGCTTCTGCCAACAGTCACGATCAAGTAAATGAACAGGGACCAGATAGGGTGGCTCACACCTGGAATCCCAACTTTGGAAGGCTGAGTTAAGCAGATCATCCGAGGTCAGGTGTTCGAGACCAGCCTGGCCAACATGATGAAACCTTATCTCTACTGAAAACACACACACACACACAAACACACACACACACACACAGACACGCAAATTAGCCAAGTATGTTGGCAGACGCTTGTAATCCCAACTACTTGGGAAGCTGAGGCAGAAGAATCGCTTGAACCGAGGAGGCAAAGGTTTCAGTGAGCCGAAATTGCACCACTGCACTCCAGCCTGGGTAACAGAGCGAGACTACATCCAAAAAAAAAAGAAAGAAAGAAAGAGAGAGAGAAAGAAAGAAAGAAGAAAGAAAGAAAGAAAGAAAGAAAGAAAGAAGAAAAAGAAAGAGAAAGAAAGAAAGAAAGAGAAAAACAGAAAAAAGAAAATGAACTGGTAATGAAAAATCAGTCAGAGAATGACTTTATATTGACAAGTTTAACATACATCTTAAATCTTTCTCTTCTTTGGCCTAGAATTCTGTGTAAGCAGTTACTGAGGTTTCTGTACCTACTGTTTATGGAGACATGAGCATTGGTAGATTTAGTAAACAGCAAAAGCATTAACTGTTTACTCCCTTTAGGTCTAGTCAGTGCTTTTCAGCAAGATGGCAAAGGTAGCAAAGTAACAGCTAAGAATTTCCTGACTGCAGTTGTCCACTTAACTGTGGCATTTCCTTCTTCTTTCATTCCTATTACATCACTAGTGTAGCTTGTATTTCACTGTGAGAAACAAAAAGTGTGAATGTTTCCTGTTTGTCATCAGAACTGAAAGCCTTATTTGAATTTATTTTATAAATTGGCTGCAGAAGTGTCACATGACACACTGGTATAAATTCCCTTCACAAGCACCTATTTTGCACACCAGCTTTTTGTTCCTATAAGCTAAGAAATACAACCACATTGTCCATCCCTAAAATTATTCAAACAGACAACCTCTAATCTAGGTGGAACATTTGTTTAGACTCAATTATTACTTCAAGCATGTATCGTTAAAGCTAAATCTCTATACACTGACATTCTACTTGGCATCCTCACTTGCTAAAATAATTCGTTTCAAGTATAAAATGTCCTGTGTGTGTACATTTTTTTCCCTACTTTAACTGCTTTAAAATATAAAACTCATAGACCTCACAGGAATTAATTCATCCTTTGCGTTTTTCAAATTGTCAAAATCTACTTGTCAGCATATTAATGCAGGGTATTTACTGACTCTATTAAACACTAATCAATATGAGAAAAAAATATTTTACTCTAAAGAAAAAGGAAGTTCAGGAGGAAGACTAAACTTTCTTACCTATGTAGATGTAATATACACACATTAAAGAAGTATTAGGGAGAGGAAATTCAAAGAGAACCATCATATCTGTACTGGACCCATCTATGCACAATTTGATTTGGAGTCTGCATGAGGACCTAATATTTGAATTCCCTTGTAATTACTGCAGCTTTGTGGACCAGAAAACTAATAAAAAATGTATAAACAAGCTAGGTGTGGTGGCTCACACCTGTCATTCCAGTGACTTGGTAGGCTGAGGTGGGAGGATTGCTTGAGGCCAGGAGTTTAAGATCAGCCTGGGCAACACAGTGAGACCCTGTCTCTATATTTAAGTATATATATGTCAGCCATGGTGGATCATGCCTGCAATCCCAGCACTTTGGGAAGTCAAGGTGGGTGGACTGCTTGAGGCCAGGAGTTCAAAACCAGCCAGGACAACATAGTGAGACCCCCATCTCTACAAAAGAAAAAAAAATAGCCAGATGTGGTGGCCCACACCTATGGTCCCAGCTACTCCAGAGGCTGAGGTAGGAGGATTGCTTGATTCCAGGAGGTCAAGGCTGCAATGAACTGTGACTCCATCCTGGGTGACACAGAGCAAGACCGTATCTCAAAAATGACATAATTAAAAATTTATAAACGGCTGGGAACAGTAGCTCATGCCTAATCCCAGCAACTCAGGAGGCCCAGATAGGAAGATTGTTCGAGCCCAGGAATTCAAGACCAGCATGGGTAACATAATGCTAGCCACTCAAGAGGCTGAAGCAGGATGATTGCTTAAGCCCAGGAGTTCAAGGATGCAGTGAGCTATGATCATGCCACCACACTCCAGCCTGGGTGACAGGTCAAGACCCTAGCCCTAAAAAAAAAAAAAAAAAAAAAAAAAAAAGTATAAATAGAAGAAAGACAATGGCAGGGACACACTATGAAGGATCATATATGGTAGGGAGGAAACAAAATATTAACTAGGCCATGACAAATCAGCTCCAATTTTGAGATTTAATATAGCCAACCCATTTGTTTTCTGAATATGCCACTGCACACACTCAGAGATCCCTTAATCAGACAAATCCAGGATACCACTAAACAATGAAAAGAGAAGACAATGCGAGCAGAAAAAAGCACTCTGGTTGACCAAAAACTAAGCTTAAACATGTTACTCACAGCAGAGCATCACAGTTCTGAATTAGAAACTCATTTCTAGTATGACAGGTTGTGTTATTTAAAAAAGAGAAACCCATTTCTTACGATTTGAGAGTCAATTCTGACAAGCACATTGATTAGTGTATCTAACTGAACATAGAAAATCATAGTGGGAATTGAGGTTGGAAAGTGACAATGGTAAGAGCTTTTATAATGCGAGGAAGTAGACAGGAAAAGTATAATCACAGAGATAAAATTCCCAGCACTAGATGGGCGTGGTGGCTCAGGCCAGTAAACCAAGCACTTTGGGAGGCTGAAGGGTGAGGATCACTTGAGCTCAGGAGTTTGAGACCTCATCTCTACCAAAAATAATAATTAAAAAATTAGCCAGGGAGATGCGTGGGATGGTGGCATGCACCTGTGGTTCCAGCTACTCAGGACGTTGAAATGGAAGGATCGCTTGAGCCCGGGAATTCAAGGCTGCAGTGAGCCATGATCATGCCACTGCACTCCAGCCTGGGCAACAGAGTGAGATCCCATCGTGGAACAAATTTAAAAAAAAAAAGTCCCAGCACTCTGAGATCCCTTTAAGTACAAATGAACTGTCACATTTCAGCCATCTGCAAGCACTAAAGGATTAAACCATATTCAGCTTTTTTTTTTTGAGACGTAGTCTTGCCCCGTTGCCCAGACTGGAGTACAGTGGCGCTATCTCGGCTCACTGCAACCTCTGCCCCCGGGGTTCCAGCGATTCTCCTGCCTCAGCCTCCCGAGTAGCTAGGACTACAGGTGTGAGCCACCACGCCCAGCTAATTTTTGTATTTTTTAGTAGAGGCGTGGTTTCACCATATTGGCCAGGCTGGTCTCAAACTCCTGACCTCATGTCTGTCCACCTTGGCCTCCCAAAGTGCTGGGATTACAGGCAAGAGCCACTGTGCCCGGCCTCATATTCAGTTATTTTATAAAGAAAAATCAGTACACCATAACTTTTTTTTTTTTTTGGACACGGAGTTTCACTCTTGTTGCCCAGGCTGGAGTACAATGGTGTGATCTCAGCTCACCGCAACCTCCACCTCCTGGGTTCCAGCGATTCTCCTGCCTCAGCCCCCATAGTAGCTGGGACTACAGGCACCCGCCACCACGCCAGGCTAATTTTTCTATTTTTATTAGAGATGGGGTTTCACCAATGTTAGCCAGGCTGGTCTCGATCTCCTGACCTTGTGATCCACCGCCTTGGCCTCCCAAAGTGCTGGGATTACAGGTGTGAGCCACCGCGCCCAGCCTTTTGTTTCATATTTTACACAAAAAGGAACTGTTCAGTTATTTAGAAAATTCAGTTGTGAGAAACAGGGCTAGATAAGGTTTTACTGTAAGTTAACTGATGACAGTGAACCCTCTCTGACCTTTACTCATGGAATCATTGTCATTGACCTAATTTACAACAGGAAGAAATACATTTTTTTCCAACAGCTGTTCTGATCTGATTTACACTACTTGCCCTGGTCCCACTGACCAATGACATAAGCATGCAGCCAGTATTATTGAGCACAACAGTCCTAACTCATGCTTGAATTCTGTTCAACATTTCCTTCTCAACCAGGCTACAGAGAAAACAGTCAAACTAGGAATTGCTAGAGACTGGATGTGGGATGGCAGTGACCCCCAAAGGAAAACAGAGTAAGTAATTTTGGAGAAGGCAACACCTTCAAGATCATAGCAGATTAGTGAAGTTCTATTTTTAAATAATTACAGTTGACCTGGTTTCTCAAGATGTTTGGAAGATGACAGAAAGATAAAATCAATGAATTCTCATTTTTCGTTTCAAAAACCATTTTGTCAGTTATAGAATTCAATACTGCAATATCTTTTTCTATTATTTGAGTTTAAAACGTGCATAGTCATTAATAATTCCCAGTACCTTCAGAGTCATTTTCATTTAATTTCACATCCTCCAACTAAATATTTTCCAAAGCTATATTTCTCAATTAATTCCTTCATTCAAAAATTTGGCGGTGCATAGCGACTCATGCCTGTAATCCCAGCACTTTGGGAGACAGAGGTGGGTGGATCACTCAAGGTCAGGAGTTCGAGACCAGCCTGGCCAACATGGCAAAACCTCATCTCTATTAAAAATACAAGGCCAGGCGCAAGTGGCTCACGTCTGCAATCCCAGCACTTTGGAAGGCCAAGGCAGGTGGATCACAAGGTCAGGGGATCGAAACCATCCTAACATGGTGAAACCCCATCTCTACTAAAAATACAAAAAAAAAAAAAATTAGCTGGGCGTGCTGGCACGCACGTGTAGTCCCAGCTATTCAGGAGGCTGAGGCAGGAGAATCGCTTGAACCTAGGAGGCGGAGGTTGCAGTGAGCCGAGATCGTGCCAGTGCACTCCAGCCTGGGTGACAGCAAGACTCCATCTCAAATAAATAAATAAATAAAAATACAAAAAATTACTTAGGCATGGTGGCGGGCACCTGTAATCCCAGCTACTCGGGAGGCTGAGGCGGGAGAACTGCTTGAACCCGGGAGGCAGAGGTTGCACTGAGCCAAGACCACACGATTGCACTCCAGGTTGGGCGACAAAGCAAGACTGTCTAAAAAAAAAAAAAAAAAGAAAAAAGCAATTTACTGAGCACACGCTCTGCTAGGTACTTGGGTTTGAACCCAGGGATTCAACAGGGAATGTGCCTATTGAGCTTAGTAAATTTCGGAAATCAAACTGAATTAAATGTCATCTAGTTTCTCAGTGCCGCTTTGAGATTTATAGACACTCTAGGGATGTACAAAAAAAATGATGTCTGAACTTAGGATGTAACAAATAACTGTCTATTTAATGTGAACATGCTACATACTTGAATTTATCCAGTACATTTACCTACATATCAAATTATCAAATGTCCAAAGGACTACAATCTACTCTTCTTCCCTAATGCCTTTCTTCCACATGAGCACTAAATGTCATGGTAAAGTGCAAAACTTGGAAAAAAATTGTGTAAGTTTAACTTTTTTTTAGGAAGAGAAAAAGCACATAAGATAAACTTGAACAAAGTAATGAAATTATCTCCAGATTTTTTTTTTCAAGGCTGAGTGTGGTGATTCACACCTGTAATCCCAGCACTTTGAGAGGCTGAGGTGGGAGGATTGCCTGAGGCCAGGAGTTCAAGACCAGCCTGGGCAACATAGGGAGAACACCCCCGCCCCGCCCCCAATCTCTATGAACAATAAAAAATTAGCTGAGCATGGTGGTACATGCCTGTAGTCCCAGCTACTCAGTAGCCAAGGTGAGAGGCTAACTTGAGCCCAGGAGGTAGAGGCTGTAGTAAGCCATGATTGTGCCACTGCACTCCAGCCTGGGGGACACAACACCCTGTCTCAAAAATAATAAAATTTTAAAATTAAATTTAAAAACAGGACTGGGCATGGTGACTTATGCTTGTAATCCCACCACTTTGGGAGGCTGAGGTGGGATCACTTAAGCTCAGGAACTTAAGACCAGCCTGGGCAACACAGTGAGACTACATCTCTACTAAAAATTTTTTTAAAAAATTAGCTGGGTGTGATGGTGGACGACTGTAGCCCCAGTTACTTAGGAGGCTGAGGTGGGAGAATCACTTGAGCTCTGAGGTTGAGGCTGCAGCGAGCCATGACTGTGCCATTGCACTCCAGCCTACGTGACAGAGGGAGACCCTGTCTCAATAAAAACATAAGAAAAAAGAAAAGAAAAAGAAATCAGACCTTGGAATCCTAATTTGAAAATGAAACATAACACAGAGGAAGCTACCCTAAAACAGTAATAGGCTTACAGAAGGCTTTTTAGGAATTCTTGTGTGTTCTACTCATACGTGTATACAATTTTAAGCATCTCCAAATGTTATACAGTTCTAAATAAAGTGGAGAAAAGGGGTAGCCAGGTAATTCAAATAATAGAATTTCTTTCTTCCCAAATTACTTACTGAAGCCATGAAGCAAAACTTACCTACACAAAAATCTAGAGATCTGTGATTAGTAAACATTGAAACCGTTGACAAATTCTTTCCTTGATATTCAACGGCATCCTTCCAAGAATGTTAACCAATGAACTCAATCAAGTTCAGCTGTGTCTATGACTGTGCTGTCTAAATTACTGAAAAGTAAAATATCCAAAATAGCTGCTTTTCTTATGCATTAAACATACCCCAACATTATGCACACAGGTGCACCAACTTAGTCCATTTGTGCTACTGCAACAAAATACCTATAATTTATAAAGAACAGAAATTTGTATTTCTCACAGTCTGGAGGCTGGGAAGCCCAAGATCAAGGCGCTCCCAGGTTCCACGTCAGGCGAAGGCCCCTTCCTCACAGATGACACGATCTAGGTGTCCTCCTGTGGCAGAACAACAGAAGAGCAAAATGGGCCTAAGCTAGTTGCTTCCAGATCTTTTTATAAAAGACACTAATTCATTCATGAAACAGAGCGCTCATGCCTTGAATCACTTCCCCAAAAGCCCAACCTCCTAATACCACCATAATGGGGATTAACACATGAATTTGGGGTGGTGGGACACATATATTCAAACTATAGCATGCACTTTTCCACATCTTAAAAGATTCCCGTGGTCTCAAGAGGCCAGACTAGACAAAAATTAGGGCATCTCTTTGGTTACTCTTTAAAACGTTAAAGTCTATACTGAGAGTGAGTGGAATACAAAAGTATGACATTTAATTAAACATTCTGCTGGCTGACACAAAACTTGCACTTCCTTTTTCATTAGCCAACAGGTACAGCTATAACTGTAGACAGAAATTATAATTAGAAATGAGAGCAATTTCTTGGATTATTCCACTTTTAAATTATATTTTATTCAGGCTTATCCTTTGAAATTACTCATGATTAGCCTATCCTCTTCATGTGAGAATTTAGGAAACCTCTCTTGCTGTGGCATCTTTACAGAAAAAAAACTTGTGTACATGCATATGAGTAAGAAAGTTTCCTACAAACATCACAATTTAAAAACCACTCTATCCAAAAAGGCATTGTAAAAGTATAATTTTGCATTTTATTCATTCATTCCATCAGCTGGGAATTGCTCTATTGTACAAATACAGTTTTGTACAAAAAAATCACAAAATGTTACAAAATAAAAAAAGTACAAACTGCATTACTTAATAAATATGACTAAAAGTAGTTAAAGTGGCAATGAGATAGATTTTAAGTTGGAAACATTGTTTGACCCAGCAAACCAAGCTCTGTTTACAGACATTTCTACATTAATACAGGGCAATCCTATTTTGCCTTTTGAAAGAATGTAAAGAAATATTAAGACAGTGTTCTCCTGCTATAACTGCCAAGGTTGGCTCCAGATATTTATGCCATTAGTTTATAAATCTCTTAGCTGGATCCAAGAAGTTATATAAAGCGGGAGGCTTATCTTGTCACAGAGTTTTATACCATGTTAACATTCTCTTACAACAAAATGACAAATGTAAATAAAAACAACTGAGAGCACCAGACAATCTACTCTACACATCAACCACGGTACAGAATAATCATTCTGCCATCAGCAAATATCAGACTTTCATTCAAGTAAGACCTGGTACTATCCCTTAAAAAAGGAAAAACAAAACAAAACAAAAAAACACAAAAAAACACCTTCCCACAACCTTCCATTAAGTAATCTTCTTTGAAAGATTCGCCATTTCTAGAAAAATAATGACTCCAAAACAACAGCTCTGTTTCATCAAAATGGAATGGGCCAAACATCTGGTAACAAGAATGCATCAATATCCATTTGAAATAATTATCTAAGAATTGTGAAATTCAAATTTCAACAACATAAAATAACTACCAAATCACAAACTCTGTTCAAAATAATACATTTCATATAAAGCACTTCTCTGGATTTACGCCTGAAAGCTGTTTGTCAAAATGGAACACGTCATAGATGAAGGTACACCAGTTTTTAAAAATGTTGTGCAAAAATACATTTTTATAGAAAATAGACTACCAGGAATGAACAAATTTACACTGTGAGAAATCAGCTTGCAAATTAAGTAGAGCTCACTTTATACAGCAAATTATAAATAGCAGTAAAATCACCCAAAGCTATCATGAAACATCATTTAGGTGCCCAGCAACCTTCAGCTCTGAGAAAACATTCAAAAAGATGATTAAGGCATTACACCTACAGTAAAATCTACTAGCAAGTTTGAAAGTGCTATTACCCTGATTAAAGTTCATGTGATTCTCCAAACACAAGTTATATATGCAATGATTCCCAGGGTGTAAGGTTTTGAGACATTTCAAGAGCATGCATTTTGTTCAATGTACATTTTAGACAAGGATATGGCCATAGATTTGGCAAGTTCTTCGTCGCGTTTCCTTTGCACTTGAGTTTGTTTGCACCAGTTGTCGTACTCTGGGTTAGGATAGGAGTGATCAAATACAGCATCATAGTGTCCGTTACTGAGCCAACTGAGCCAAATACTAGGCCTCAGGGAATCCTCTGGGCCCAAATAATGAATCATGGTAGACACCGTGGGGCTCTCCAGTCTCCCTCCAGTAGTTAAATGGATATTCACATTCAGCATCTGCCCCATGGCCAGCAACTCCGGGTACCCAGCCCATGCCCCATCTTGGGCAGCAGCGATGATAAACTCCCCCACGTCGCCCTCAATCAGGGGGCTGAAGTGGTCGAGATGGTCGGCGATGTAGTGCACCGTCTGCTCCCTCAGCTCCCGGTGCAGGCTCTGGTCCCCGTACACCGTCTTGCTGACAGCTCGGTAGAGGCAGTTGCCGTCTGGAATGATGTGGAAACGGTACTTATTCCTCTGCCGCAGGTACTTGTCCTGCTTCTCCACCTCGGCCAGGTACAGGGCCAGCTTCTCGTCTCTGGGATCCGACCTGGAGACGATCACTGGCTCCGCCGCGCTGCTCGGGGCGGCCTCGATGCTCCGGGCAGGGGGGGCCTCGGCCTCTGGGTCGGGCCTCCGCGCCGCGTCCCCACCGGGCGCGTCGCAGCGGTCGCCGCCCCTCTCCCAGCCCCTGGGGCCCCTCTCCGCCAAGTGCTCTTCGCCCCACGGACTGGGGCCGGGATCGGGGCTCCCCGGGGTCGGCACGGGGCCTCGGTGCTTGGCGGCGGCCAGGGCCTGGCGGTGCTCGCTCAGTCGGAAGTTCCGATCGGGCCCCTCCCGTGTCGCGTCCAAGCCCGCGGGCTCGGGGCAGTCGGGCCGCAGCAGCTCCTCCAGGAGCCAGGCCGAGGAGCCCCGCCGCGGCGGGACCGGGGCTGCGGGCGCCGGGGCCAGCAGGAGGCAGCGGCCGCGCGGGGCAGCGGCGGAGCCCGCGGCGCCGGGAGCTGGCTCGGGCCCGTGCAGCAGGAGCCTGTCGGCGCCCAGGGCCCGCACGGTGATCTGCGCGGTGGACGTGTAGTGCGGCGGCAGCGGCGGCTTGCAGGACGCGCCGGGCGGGACGGCGGCGGCGGAGGCGGGCGCGGCGGCCCCGGACACCACCTCGAAGCAGGAGGAGAAGGCGGGCATCTTGGCGGCGGGGACAGCGGCGGCTTCCCGGTGCTCGGCGGCCGCAGCGGGCTGGCACTCACCAGTCTCGGGCTCGGGCGCGGCGCCGGCGGCTCCCGGGGGCTGCAGCGAGACCTTGAAGGGGGCAGCGGCGGCGGGTGGCGCGGGGGCGGCGGCCGTGGGACCCGGGGCCCCGGCGGGGTAGTGGGTGCAGACGCTGCTGTAGAGCTGCATGTCCCTGCCCGCCGCTCGGCCCCTTATAGGCGCGGCGAGCCCCGGAGCGGGGGACACACCCTCCGGGCCCGGGGGAGGGGACCGGCGGAGCGCGGTGACCCAACGGCCCCAGAATAGAGATGAGCGAAAGGCCGCCGGCCGCCGCGCGTCAGCAGCCGCGAATAGCGCCCGGGTCCCGGCCAAATTCCTGCTGCGCCACAGCGCGGGGGGGGCGGGGACGGGACGCGAGCTCGACCCCTGCCGGTGCGCTCGGCCCGCAGACCCGGGGCGCCGCGCCCGCTGCAGCTGCTCCGGCCCGCGGCGGCCGCTGGGGACTCACGGAGGAAGCCGCCCGCCCCGCTGGAGCGCGTCCCGCCGGCTAGGAGGAGCGCGGTGCGCGCGGAGGCCCGGGAGGCGGGGCCGCGGTTGTTTACCTCAGGCCTCGCGGCCGCGTCACGTGGACTCACTGGAATGCGCGGCTCGTTGAGGCGCCGGATTCAGCCTAGCCTGCTCGCCCCGCCCACTCTGGCCCGCGCCCCGCCCCTTGCCGCGCTCCGCCGACGTCACGGGCGTGGCCCTCGGCGCGCGCGCTCGCGCGCGGGCGGGGCGAGGCCGGGGGCGCGGAGGCCTAAGCAGTCCTAGGATTCCTAGCTGGGCCTCCCGCCCACGTGACTCCCACGGACCGCTTCCCCCACCTGGGCACTGGTTTCTGCGCTGCGCCACTCTCCCCAGCGGCTGCAGTGGATGCTGCGGGATGGAAGCTGCTTGGGGCGAGTTAGCATGCTCGGAAAACTTGCGTGGCAGGAAAGCTTCCGGCATGGGTGTGGAGAACGGAATGCTGCCTTAAAGTCTGTTTGGCCTCTGCATAGTCATGGGCTACCATCCCTGCTTGCATTCACTACTGCCTCTTTTTTTTTATCTTTTTAGAGATGGGGGTCTCACCTGTCTCCAAAGCTGGAGTGTACTGGCGCAGTCCGTAGCTCACTGCAGCCTTGACCTCCTGGGCTCAAGCGATCCTCCCGCCTCAACCTCCAGAGTAACTGGAAACCACCGGTGTGCACCACCGCACCCGGCTAATTTTTTTTTAAGGCGAGGGTCTCACTACAGTTGCCCAGTCTGGTGTCGAACTACTGGCCTCAAGCTGTCTCCCGCCTCGCCCTCCCAAAGTGTTGGGATTACCGGCCCTAGCCACCACTCTTGGGACCACCGCGTCTTTTCCTTTTTTTTTCTTTTTCTTTTTGAGGCAAGGTCTTGCTCTGCCTTCCAGGCTGAGTGCAGTGGCGCCATCATGTCCCACTGTGACCTCGACCTCCAGGACCCAAGCGATCCCCCTTCCTCAGCCTTGCCTTGGGCAGGGATTACAGGTGCCCAGCTAGTTTTACCACTGTGTCTTTTCTATGCACTTCCTTGGACTCATTTGTTAAGGGTGAGTCCACTAGTGGATTCTCCTGCCCTGCTAAGACGAAACCAACTTTTCTGCAGCTCTGACCTATGCCATTTGGCAAATATCTGGCTTGGGCGAAAGCAAGGAAGCCTTTTAGGCTTTTATAAACAGCCTTTCTCAGAATACCAAATGCAGTATCACTTACGGCCTTTTGGAAATAGGTGCGATTGCTAGCCAGAGGTCAAAAGCGGTGGAGAAAGTCGTGACCTGCATTCTGAGGCAAGATAGACTATAGAAAATACTTCTACCAAGTCTTTTTGTAATACCCACCTTTGTAAGGGAAAGCCAGAGTAGTGGGAGACTTTTGCTATATTCTGAGCTTTGATCAAATGCTAAATTAACAGGGCCTAAACATTCAAATTGAACCTAGAGGTTGTCCTGACATTTTAGAGATAGGGAGACTGAACCTGTAGGTGATGTAGGCTGTACTCCGGTCCCCACCTTTCCAGTGGAATGTGAATTCCATGAATTGAGAGACTTGGGTCTTGCTCTTAAATTTCCATCCCCTAACACCGTGCCTGGCACATAATTGGACCTCATTAATATTTACTAAGTGAATGAGTAGATGGAAAGCGAATTCCCAAGGTTTGTTAGACAGTAGGGAAGCCAAGATTACTATCCAAGTCCCTTGACCCTAGCCAGGGCTTTTAATTATCTTTGGGCAGTATGACTGGCAGGGTCCCAGCTCAGGTCACTTCAGCCGGTTATGTAAATTAACTCAGAAGAAGGTAAATGACTGTCTAACTTTTCAAATTCTGGTAACTACCCCATTGGGAGCTTGACGCTCTCATGGCTAATTAGAAAAAGGAAATTACCATCCTTGGATTTCATCACTGATTTGTTGGGCATCTGTTGCTCTGTGCATGAAGCACTTCACGCTTAACTCTTTCATTAGCTGGTGTTCTGAAACAGAAGGCAAGACCGTTAACAAGGCCATCATCAAATAATATTTACCATACCCACCGTGTGCCTAGCAGGACTAGCATAACTGGAGCCTGAAGGGAGATAAGGAAAATATTAGAATTTAAATCCTAAAGCAAGAATAGATTTTAACAGGTTGGGGTAAATGCAGAAAACAACGACAACAAACAAACACTAGGTCCACAGAAGACACACTACCTCTGATGTACCAAGTTAGCAACAGACAAAAACAAAGAGGTGAAGATTCGAAACATTAACATATGAATGTATTTTCAAAAATCTTTTTAGTTTGTCTGGGGGCAGTGGACTATGCAAGACTGCATATTGGCAATAGGAATCCTCGTCCACTCTGTATCTCAATGTGGAAAGGCTTCCTGGAGGAGGTGATACTTCAGGAAACCTTCAAAGCAGATATGATGGCAGCTTTGGAACTGGATGTTGTTTTTGGCCCTTGGAAGCTAAGAGAAGACAAGGCCTTGCAGGTAACAGCGAAGAGATTAGGGAGGCAAATCTGATTTCTCGTGAGTTCACATAATTATCTATAATGTAATTACGTAATTAAAATTAATATGCATGAAAATTGCTACATGATCAGAACGATTGAAGAGTATAAGTTTTCAGGAAGTGAGCTGTTTTTATTCTGATGGTTTCCATGACTGTTTTCCCTTCCTCAACTGTAAGCTCCTCAGAAGGGTCCCAAAGCTTAGCATAGAATAACTAGTACAGCTTTTGCTATATACTGTATGTTAAAACATGGGAAGACTATAAATGTGATTTTTTAAAAAACTGTGCAAAGAAGCTGAATCCTGTGTCTTTAGATAAACATTAAATACATGCAATTAAGCTAGAAAAAAAAATTCCTAGGCTAGGAGCCATGGCTCATGCATATAATCCCAGCACTTTGGGAGGCTGAGGCAGGAGGATCACTTGACCCCTGGAATTTAAGAGCAGCCGAGGCAACATAGCAAGACCCTATATCTACAAAAAATAAAAAAATAAAAATTAGCCTGGCATGGTGGCACAGGCCTGTAGTCCCAGCTACTTGGAAGGCTGAGGGGGAATAATTGCTTGAGCTCAAGAGTTTGACGTTGCAGAGAGCCATGACCACACAATTGCACTTCAGCCTGGGTGACAGAATGAGGCACTGTATCAAGGGGGAAAAAAAAAAAAAGACAGTAGCAAATGTTGGAGAAAATGTGAAGAAGTTAAAATCCTCATATGTTGCCTGTGGGATTGTAAAATGATGCAGATACTTTTTAAACAGCTTAGCAGTTCCTCAACATAGAGTTACCATATGATCCAGTAATTCCACTTTTAGGTATATAACCAAGAAAAATAAGAACATATCTCCATACAAAAACTTGTATATCAATATTCATAGTAGTAGTATCATAATATCCAAAGAGTAAAAACTACCCACATATCCATCAAACGATGAATGGATAAACCAAGTGTGATATATTCAGACAATGGAATATTATTCAGCCATGAACAAAATGAAGACACATGCTACAATATGGATGAATCTTCAAAACATGCTATGTGAAGAAAGCCAGATGCAAAAGGCCACATACTGTATAATTCCAGTTATATGAAATGTCTAGAATAGACAATAGGCTGAGGTGAGGACGGAATGTGGAATGACTGCCAAAGGGCGTGGGTTTCTTTTGGAGTGATCAAAATAGTTTGAAAATAGCTTATGGCTGGTTGAGGGGCTCATGCTTATAATCCCAGCACTTTGGAAGGCCAGGGTGGGTAGATCACTTGAGCACAGGAGTTTGAGACCAGCCTGGGGAACATGGCAAAACCCCATCCCTAGAAAAAATACAAAAATTAGCCAGGCATGATGGCACACGCCTGTAATCCCAGATGTTTGGGAGGCTGAGTTGGGAGGATCCATTGATGCTGGGAGTTCGAGCCTGCAGTGAGCTGTGATTGTGCCACTGCACTCCAGCCTGGGTGACAGAGGAGACCCTATCTCAACAAAAAAAGAGAGAAAGAAAGAAAAAATAAAATGGGTTATGGCAGGGCAAAGTGGTTTATGCTTATAATCCCAGAACTTTGGGAGGCTGAGGCAGGAGAATCACTTGAGCCCAGGAGTTTGAGACCAGCCTGGGCAACATTCAAGACTCCATCTCTACCAAAAATAATAATAATAATATTAATAATAATAAATCAGCTGAGCATGGTAGTGTGCACTTGTAGTCCCAACTATTCAAGAGGCTGAGGCTGGGGGACCACTTGAGCCCAGGACTTTGAGACTTTGAGATTGCAGTCAGCTATGATCCTGCCACTGCCTTCCAGCCCAGGTGACAGAGCAACACCTTGTCTGAAAAAAAAAAAAAAAAAAAAGAAGAAAAGAAAATTATGGTGATAGTTGCACAACTCTGTGGATATACTAAAAACTATTAAATTATACATTTGAAGAATGAATGAATACTATGGTATGTAAATCATATCTAAATAAAAGCTGTTTTTAAAAACCTTACCATGAGCCAGGTACTATGCTCATTGCTTGAGATAAAAAGATAATTATATTTTAACCATAAATGTCTCAGCAGCAACAATACTTATTTTGTGACATTATTGCATATATCATGGACAACATTTTATATATCTTAATGATTTTTTCTGACAAATTCACAGTACTCTATATGATAGCTTAAATGTAATTGTTTAAATGATATAAATGAGCTGAAGCTTACTGAAACCAAATCATTCATGCCCAGATGAAACGGATATTTAGGGCGCTAGACTAGTAGAAATGCTACTTGAATTTATAATTTTTTATAAACTTTTTGTGTAATCTTCATGATATAAAAAATACTTTTACATTTTGTAAAGTAAACATTTGTTGAGCATTCCACAAATCATATGGGAATTGTACACAGATATGTCATATTTTGTTTCGCTGGTTCTATATATGGTTCTATGAGATTCTGAAAAGTGCCCAGAATATTTTCTGAATGTTGTCAAGTAAAAATGGTGCCTCAGCAATAAAGGCAAGCGTCTTGGGAAGTGATGTGTGGAGTTGATATATATTCATTCTTTGTGTTCTATTGAACTGACAATTTAAAGTGAAAAAACAAATAAAGAGCATCGTGTCATGCAAACACCTCAATATTCTTTCTCCAGCTCATCTACCAAGGCTGACATGTCACCAGCTGGAAGTGAAATTACCAGGCAGAAGTGAAGGCTACCCTTAATTATTTAAACCTATGGTTCTTCTGAAATTGAATTTATGTATTACTTTTATAACTTGAACATTATACTAAAGAAGAGAATCACTGAAAATTCTATTATGTAAAGACCTCAACTCCAGAAACTCTAAATCAATATATGATAACTAGATCAAATAATCAGTAGATGTTTGGGGTTTTTTTAATATATATATGATTATTTGATATATATATCATATATATATCATATATATATCATATATATCATATATATCATATATATATGATATATATGATATATATACGAAAAAAAAAATATATATATATATTTTTTTTTCCCCTGAGGCAGTTTCACTCTTGTCGCCCAGGCTGGAGCACAATGACACAATCTCAGCTCACTTCAACCTCTGCCTCCTGAGTTCAAGTGATTCTCCTGCCTGAGCCTCCCAAGTAGCTGGGATTACAGGTGTGTGCCACCACGCCCAGCTAATTTTTGTATTTTTAGTAGAGACAGGGTTTCACCGTGTTGACCAGGCTGGTCTCGAACTCCTGACCTCAGGTGATCAGCTTGCCTCGGCCTCCTAAAGTGTTGGGATTACAAGTGTGAGCCACCATGCCTGGCCTATAATTTCTTATTTTCTTTCTTTCTTTATTATTATTATTATTATTATTATGTTTAAATAGAGATGGGGTCTTGCTCTGATGCCCAGGCTGGAGTACAGTGGCATGATCTCACTTCACTATAACCTCCACCTTCTGGGCTTCAGCAATCCTCCCAACTCAGCCTCGCAAGTAGCTGGGACTACAGCATGCACAACTATGCTGGGCTAAGGTGTTTGGTTTTTGTAGGAGAAAAAAATAGGACAAAGTATGGAGAAAAGATGGTGAAAATGGATAATCATTGATTCTTGAGTTTAGGCTTAGAAAAGGTGCAGGTCCTTTTGATAAATAGCCCAAGGGGTCATCTAGTGATTAGCAATAGGGTTCAAATCTCTACTCACACAATGGCATTCTTCATCTTGTGGAGCCAATTGACTGTTGAGAGAAGTCAAGTCTGTTACTCAACAGGGAGGCTTAAATGACATAATTTAAATAGAATGATCATTTCCCATACACAGCCTTGAATCGTTCCAGCATATGGTGAAAGGGAGGAGCCCCAAAACCTCAAGTGTTGCCTGAATTCAGTTAATTTCTATTAGAACAGGAGAACAGTAGACTAGAACCATTTTGTTCTGTGCTCTGTTGCCTGCTTCTAGTTGCCTTAACTGATACAATGGTCAGTAACTAGGCCTGCTAGTAACTAGCTAACAGTAACTAGGCCTGCCCCGGTTTAAATAGAAGTATAATCACATGTCCCTTGTTTGTAAAGAGCTTAACATAAAGTAGGAAAAACAAGACACCCGCACACACCCAAACGTTGAATAACTGCAATAAATGCAGAAATCTGTTACCAAGGATGTTTCTAACATAATTCAGTTGGCTGTTTGTGTGGCAACATTTTAAAAATCCACAATCTTTATAATGTTTACCTAGTAGCTAAATGTCTGTAAATAAGTGAACGTGATAACAATATGACTTACCCCTCCTAGAGACCATAAGGGTGTTTCTGTGGGGAGCAGGCAACAGCCACACCCCACCCTCCTTCTATATGGGTAGAAGGCCAGACTGAGAAACACACCCTTCTTGACTAAGAGCTCAACTGTAAAAATGCCCAGATATTATGAAACTATTTTACCAAGACTTAAGGAAATGAGAAAAGAGGACCAGGCACAGTGGCTCATGCCTGTAATTCCAGCATTTTGGGAGGATGAGAGGGGAGGATTGCTTGAGACCAGGAGTTCAAGACCAGCCTGGGCAACATGGCAAAATCCCATCTATACAAACAGTATAAAAATTAGCCGGGCATGGTGATAAGTGCCTGTAGTCCCAGCTACTCAGGAGGCTGAGGCTGGAGGATTGCTTGAGCCCAGGAGGTTGAGGCTGCAGTGAACTATGATCATGCCACTGCACTCCAGCCTGGGTGGCCAAAAAGAAAAGAAAGAAAAAGAGGAAAAAAGATGATAGATATTAAGTTACTTTGATATTGCTTTTTATTTAATTTAAAAAAGTGTGTTAAAAAATTAAAGCAATGCACACGTGTAAAAATAGAAGTAAAATTCCTTTACATCCCATCCCATCTCCCTCATCTCCCACTCCAGTAGTAACTACTGTTTACATTTATTATATATATTTTCAGACTTTTTAACATGCATATATAGATTATATCTATCATGTACATGTGAGTAAAAATTTGGCATTATAGGATTATATGGTACATATTTTCTCTGCACTGTACTTTTTCTTTACTTAATTAGTATATACTGGACATGTTTCATGTCACGATATGTAGCTCTACCTTATTTTTTTATTTTTGCTTTTAATTAATTAATTTATTTATTTATGTATGTATTTATTTATTTATTTATTTCGAGACAGGGTCTTGCTGTGTCACTCAGGCTGGAGTGCAGTGGTGCAATCATGTATCACTGTAGCCTCAACCTCCTAGGGTCAACTCATCCTCCCACTTCAGCCTCCAGAGTAGCTGGGACTACAGGTGTGTGCCTCCATGCCTGGCTAATTTTTTTTAGTTTTAGTAGAGAGGAGGTCTCTCCATGTTGCCCAGGCTGGTTTCTAACTCCAGAGCTTGACCGATCCTCATACCTCAGCCTCTCAAAATGCTGGGATTACAGGCAGAGTTTCTGCTCATGAGGTGACTTAGGGTGGGACCCCTGATTAGCCCCAGGATAGGGCTGATCACCAGAAAGACGAAGTGATTAGAGGATTAGAGGGTCGAAAGTTTCGGCCCCACCCACCAACTTCCAGGAAAGAGGTTGTGGGGGGCACTGGAGATTAAACTTCATAAAAACTCTTGGAAAATGAAAGCTCTATTCTCTCTCCTCCATACTTCAGCCTCTGTATCTTTTCATCTCTATTCTTTGTAATACTCTTCATTAGTAATAATACACTAATAAACACAATTAGTTCTCTGAGTCCTGTGAACCATCCTAGCAAATTAATCAAACTAAAGTAGGGGATCATGGGACCTCCAGATTGTAACCAGTCGGTCAGAGGTATAGGTGACAACCTACTGCTTGCAATTGATGTCTGAAGTGAGGTCAGTCTTGTGGGACAGAGCCCTCAACCTCTGGGATCTGACTCTAACTCCAGGTAGATAGTGTCAGAATTAAATTGAATTATAGGACACCTTGTTGGTGTCCACCACAGAACTGCTTGGTGTGTAGAGAAAAACCCCTACACCTGGTCACAGAAGTGTTCTGTGTTGAGTAGAGATTGCAGAGAAAAAATAACTGTTTCCCTTTCACAGGAACATATTTTTTCCCTTAAGAATCTTCTTGATGGTTGAAATTATAAATGTAACTACTATGAAGCCAACACATTGTTTTAAATGTAAATAGTTTTTATGGGATTTATTATTATGAAAATAATACATGGTCATCACAAAAAAGTCAAAACCTATAAATAAAAGAGAGAGAGAAACAATTTTTTAATAGTCCTCCCAGGGGCTGGGTGCGGTGGTTTATACCTATAATCACAGCACTTTGGGAGGCAGAGATGGGAGGATTGCTTCAGTCCAGGAGTTCGGGGCCAGCCTGGGCAATGTGGCAAGTCCCTGTCTCTATAAAAAAACCCTTAAAAATTAGCCGGATGTGGTGGCATGAGCCTGTTGTTCCAGCTACTCAGGAGGCTGAGGTGGGAGGATCCCCTGAGCCCAGGAAGTCAAGACTTCAGTGATCCGTGTTCCTGCCACTGCACTCCAGCCTGGGCAACAGAACAAGACTCTGTCTCAAAAAGAAACAAAAAAACTCACCCAGGACTGGGCACAGTGGCTTACATCTGTAATTCCAGCACTTCAGGAGGCAAAGGCAGAGGATCACTTGAGACCAGGAGTTTGAGACCAGCCTGGTCAACAGAGCGAGACCATGTCTCTACAAAAAATTAAAAAATTAGCCAGGCATGGTGTGGCATACCTGTAGTCCCAGCTACTCAGGAGGCTGAAGCTGGAGAGTAGCTGGAGCCCAGAAGCTGGAGGCTGCACTGAGCTAGGATCATACCACCGCACTCCAGCCTGGCAGATAGAGCCAGACACTATCTCTTAAAAACAAAAATGAAAAAACACCGCCTATAAATGTGACAACTTCTTCTTCAATTATATCTGTATCAGCAGTTCCCAACCACAGCAGTTTGGCAAGGTCTGGAGGCATTTTTTAGTTTTAACAACTGGAAGGAGAGCTGCTTCTGGCATGTTGTGGGTAGAGATCAATGATCTGCTAAAGATCATATCCTGTATAGGACAGCCCTTTACAAAAAATAATTATTTGTCCCAAAATGTCAATAGTACCAAGGTTAAAACACCCTGATACACACACACACATATACACACACACACACACACACACACACTGACTTTAAAAAAAAAGGGATACTATTCTGTCATCTATTTTTTACTTGATATGTCAAAATATCTTTTATGTTAAAAATACACTTCAACATCTTTAATAGCATTTAAATAAATGAGTTATTCTTGAGTATTTTAGAAATTTTATAGCATCCTTACATAAAGGCGTGTGTATGTATGTATAACTGAGATGTTTCATAAAATATCATGTATTGTTACTGCCTATACTGCATTCTGTTTTATCTTCCATTTTATTCCTTATTTTAAATGTCAATTGTAACTTAAGTTCATTTCATGGCCCACTAATGACTGTGACTTGGAATTTGAAAACCAATACATTACAGCTTCAGTTTTACTCTGATAGATTATTGTATTTACAGTACAGGCCAACTCTCACTTCAATACATTTTCTGAGCAAATGGAATCATTAAAAAACAATGCAATTTTTTAATGTGTTTCTTTAAGTAACCTGTAATTTATGTTCTGAACCAGTACATTTTCAGAGTAAAAAGGGTTCCTATTAATAATTATTTCAGATATCAGGTATAAATTGGGAGTGCCTAGAAAATATAGAATATATGATCAACCTATTAATAACTGAGATGGAAAATCATTATTTTCATATTTTTCTCTATTTCCTCTTACAGCATTCATTCCTTTATCATACCCATGAACACCTAGGATCTCTGATATTTGGTGAATGTCTTATAATTTGCTAATGTAAGCTAGAATCGGGACCTTCAGATCCTACTCCCAGCCTCAAAACTAATTGTTTGACTTTGAACAGATCATTACATCTCCCTGGCTCTTAATTATCCCTTCTATGAAAGAAGGTTTAATGATCTCCATGATTTCTTTCAACCTTAAAATTATATGACACTTATGCTGTAGGAAATGATACGGAAACAACTTTTAAAAGCTTAGAGTGTAAATGGGATAACTAAATTATGAAACATACTGGCCTTCACCAAAATACAATTTCTTAGAACTTTTAGAACATTTCAATACAAATGCCTGCACAATACCCCGGCTGGGCTCAGAGAGTAAGCAGCCAGATCGCTAATAACGTTGGAGACCTCAGAAGTATTCCCTTCCTCTGCCTGCCCAGCCACAATTCCATTAAAAGATAAGAGTACCCTGATGATAAGGAAGAGTAAGTTTCCCAGGTGAAACACAGAAAAACACCGAGAGAGAGAGAGAAAAAGAAAGAGAGAAATAGAGAGTCTAGGATTGGAGAAAACTATGCTAAGAAGTTAAGGGAGAGGCTGACTTCACAATTTTGTTAGAAGTGGACCCTAAATAAAATCATGACTGCTAAATAGATTAATACTCATACTCATGTTGAATGACACATAGCCCATAGACTCGTTGTTGTGGGGTTTGTGCGTTTTGTTTTTTGTTTTTTGTTTTGTTTTGTTTTTTTGAGACAGGGTCTCTGTCATCCAGGCTGGAGAGCACTGGCATGATCATAGCTCATAGCACACACAGATTTTTTTGTTTTGTTTGTTTGTTTGTTTTGAGACAAGGTCTCACTCTGTCACCCAGGCTGTAACCTCAACCTCCTGGGCTCAAGTGATCCTCCTGCGTTAGCCTCCCAAGCATCTGAGACTACAGGTGTGTGCCACCATGCCCAGCTAATTTGTTTTTGTAGAGGCGAGGTTTCTCTGTGTTGCCCAGACTGACCTTGAACTCCTGTACTCCAGTGATCCTCCCACTTTGACCTCCCAAAGTGCTGGGATTATAGGCATGAGCCACTGTGCCAGGCCTAATACACAGAGTTTTAAGAGTAACTGACTTTGGAGGGCATTTGTCATGTTTGTCACTGCCCAGGGTGTTTTTAAACACACTTTCCTCACATTAAGAGCCCTTCTTCTGCCAGACAGAAGCCTGGATTCATTCTCCCAGGTACCCATGAAGCAATGTCCAGGATTCAACTGAGGCTCCATCCGTCAAACACACCCACTCACCCAGGACTTAAATCCTGCAATGAGTAACAGGAAGAAGCTGAAGTGTGGTCCATCTTGTGCCAGAGTCCCCAGCAATATCCATACAAACCGTGCTGTCCATATGCATTGGGAGGGGGATTGATGTCTTCCCTGGAGCAATCCCTTCTGCAGTGTGGGGTTGTTCCAGCTCGACTCTCTGGAGAATTCTCTGAACTTTCTAAGACCATTTTATGTATTTATAGCTACTTAGAGAGAATGCTGTTGCTTGCAACTAAAAACTTTGGCAGATCCCGTATCTATAGTATGTTTTGTCTAGTAAAGTTGCATAAAGGAGATATGAGATTAATTTTGTCCTAAAGGATAGAAGACTCATTTGAAGCAATGAAGACCCTATTCTGGACTTGAAATATGGCAGAAGCAGGAGAGTCAGGAGTCTGGCCATGTTGGAAAGTGGACACTGTGGAAGCAGAGTAGTGAGAATGAGCCAGCCACTAGAAGGCTTTGAAACTCAAGCCTAGATGTGTGTTTTCATTGGAAGAGCAAAAATTAGCCCTTGTAGAGGTTTTCTTAAGTGTGAGGTGCTTAGAGCTGCTTGTAGCATCAAAGACATGAACATTTTCAGGATTAAGGTTAAAACCTACCTTAATAGGTGGTCTCAATATTATCATCTCATTAGATTCCCAGAAAGATAAATTTAGAAGGAACCTCAAAAGAAGAAATCATAGTATCTTGGGAATAAAGGGAAGATTGGGAAGAAAAAGGATAGTAAATAAAAAAAAAATTTTGGAATAAGGCTAAATAAGGCCAGGTGTGGTAACTCATGCCTGTAATCCCAGAACTTTGAGGGGCCAAGGTGGGAGGATTGCTTGAGGCCAGGAGTTCAAGACAGGTCTGGGCAACATACCAAGACCGTGTCTCTCCAAAAACAAACAAACAAACAAACAAACAGAAACTTTAACTGCAGTGTTCTTTCTAAGGATATGGGAATAAAAGAATAAGGCTAAATATAGGGAACTCTGTTGTGCAATCGGAATCTGTGCTTGAAATCATTATGGTCAAGCTAATTACTTGCCTGTTTTAATAATTAATGGTTCATCACATGACTGATATTTATATCAGTCATAACCATTACCGATCATTGCCAGGATGCCTAAGTTAGGCATCCCACAGTCTTCGTGATCATATGTATATTCTGCCCATACACAATGATGGTCACTATGGATAGGAAAAATAGGATATATTATAGAAGAAAGTATATTTCATATGTGAAATTTCATTCATTTGTTCTAAGAATGGTTTCTCAATTAGTATTTACTTATTGATCATGGTAGGTATAACTTTCACAAATGTTATCTTTCATGTATATACTGAGATTTGAGGGGAATTGTTAAAAGGTAAAAAGTAAACTTGTTATCACTACAACTATTAATGGTGCACCTGCATGAATTGCTCACAGATAAGGCAGGTTGCGGGTCATTGGTGTTTCTGTCTTGCAACATGCAAAAGAAGTCCTTTCCCTTCCATTCATGAAAGCAAATTGGAATGAATTAAAGGGGAGGATTATATGAATAACCGTGAATTATATTTTAAAAAGAAATAATTCCTAAGGAACTTCAGTATATTACTGGCTGATCGCAATACACCAGTGTGTATCATCTTTCCATTGAAAACTTCTTTGCATTCCATTCCTCTTCAATTTCTTGAGTGCATTTTAACTGAAAAATAGCAGTGATTCACTCAGGAAAATGCCCAACAAATACAGTGGGAGAACATTTGAGAAAAGAAATACATGACAAATGATATGGTTTGGCTCTGTGTCCCCACCCAAATCTCATGTTAAATTGTGATCCCAAGTGTTGGAGGTGGGGCCTGGTGGGAGGTGATTGGATCTTGGGGGCAGATATTCCCCTTGCTGTTCTTGTGATAATGAATGAGTTCTCAGGAGATCTGGTTGTTTAAAAGTGTGTAGCATCTTCCCCCTTTGCTCTCTCTACGTGTTTGCATCCCCTTCACCTTCCTTCATGATTGTAAGCTTCCTGAGGCCTCTCACCCATGCTTCCTGAGCAGCCTGCAGAACTGTGAGTCAAATAAACCTCTTTTCTTCATAAATTACCCAGTCTCAGGTAGTTCTCTATAGCAGTGTGAGGACGGACTAATACAACAAGTCTAACAAAATAGAGTAAAAATCAATAGCATATTAATTCTTTATTGTTATGTAACAAATCACCCCAAAACATAATGGCTTAAAATGACAATACGTATTTATTGTCTCTTCAATTTTTATGGATCAGAAATTCAGAAAAGCTTGGCTTAGTGGCTCATGAGAACAGAGTCCGATGTCAGCAGAGGCTGCGGCCATTGGAAGGCTTGACTGGGGCAGGAGGTTCTGCTTCCAAGGTGGCTCACCCCAACAAGTGTGGGTTGTTGCTAGCTGTTGACACATGGTTTTGCCGGGACTGCCCGAGTGTTTTCATGGCATGGTGGCTTGCTTCCCTGAGAGCCAGGGATTCAAAAAGGAGGGATGCAAAAGATTTCATGCCCTTTATGACCGAGTCTTGGATGTCACACAACATCACTTCCACCGTAGGGGTTAGCTTTGACTCAGTGTGAGCGGAGGCTATACAAGAAAGAGAGGGGTGAGGGTAAAATGAAAGTGAATGGTATGAGATAAAGATTACTGGGTGCCATCTTGGAGACTAGCTATTATAAAAATAAGGAAAATAAACAGGGTGAATCCAGTCATAATAACTTAATTGTATATTTAAAAATAACTAAAACAGTATAATTGGATTGTTGGTAACACAAAGGATAAATGCTTGAGGGGATAGTATCCTCTTTTCCATGACGTGATTATTACACATTGCATGCCTGTACCAAAATATCTCCTGTACTCTATAAATCTATATATGCCTATTATGTACCCACAAAAATTAAAAGTTAAAATAAAAAATAAGGGGAATACAATTAGAAGGGGAACAGGACTTTTCCTTTACATAATAATGGATGGAGGATATCTTAAGTCTGATATATTGGGGTTGTTCAGAAAAGTTGGGAGCTACTACATAAAAGGTCTCAGAAACCTAGGACCTAGGTCTGAATAGAAAAGAAAGGTTGCCAAGAGTGGTGGCTCATGCCTGGAATCTCAGCACTTTGGGAGGCTGAGGTGGGAGGATTGCTTGAGGCTAAGAGTTCAAGACCAGCCTGGGCAATATAGTGAGACTTTGTCTCTCCAAAAAAAAAAAAATTTTAAACTAGGCCGGGTGCAGTGGCTCACATCTGTAATCCCAGCACTTTGGGAGGCCGAGGCCGAGGTCAAGAGATCGAGCCATCCTGGCCAACATGGCAAAACTCCATCTCTACTAAAAATACAAAAATTAGCTGGGCATGGTGGTGTGTGCCTGTAGTACCAGCTACTCGGGAGGCTGAGGCAGGAGAATCGCTTGAACCCAGGAGGTGGAGGTTGCAGTGAGCCGAGATCACGCCATTGCACTCCAGCCTGGCGACAGAGCAAGACTCCTTCTGTAACAAACAAACAAACAAACAAACAAATTTAAAATTAGCTTAGCATGGTGGTGTACATCTGTAGTCTCAGCTACTCAGGAGGTGGAGGTGGGAGGATTGCATGAGCCCGGGAGGCAGAGGTTGCAGTGAGCTGATGTCACACCACTGGACTCCAGCCTGGGTGATAGATTGTGACCCTGTCTCAAAACAAATGAAAAGAAAACAAAGGGTGATGGCCCCCAGTAGAGGCTAGTTCCTTGGGATATATTTTGGGAAAGTGGACGGTGGAAGAGAAAAAGCTGAAGGGAAGGCAAGGTAGAATTTGGACCAGGCTCTTTTTTTTTTTTTTGAAACAGAGTCTTGCTCTGTCACTCAGGTTGGCGCACAGTGGCATGATCTCAGCTCACTGAAACCTCTGCCTCCTGGGTTCAAGCAATTCTCCTACTTCAGCCTTGAGAGCAGCTGGGACTACAGTTGTGTGCCACCACACCTGGCTAACTTTTTTTTTTTTTTGCATTTTTAGTAGAGACAGGGTTTCACTGTGTTTGCCAGGGTGGTCTCGAGCTCCCGACCTCGTGATCCGCCTGCCTCCATCTCCCAAAGTGCTGGGATTGCAGGTGTGAGCCACCGTGCCCAGCCAATGGACCAGGCTCTTCTTCAAAGCTTAGATCCCAATGGGGTGCTTCAAATTTCCTAGATACTCTTCCTTTATGTCTCCAAATTCATTTCTCCAAAATAGAAGGAGATTCAGGGGCCCTTCAGTGCTATTCAGATACTACTGAATAGTCAGATATGAACTAGTAAAACTTGTGAATACATCGTCATGGATATGGCACAGAATGAAGAACAACTGAACTGGCACGACAAGGCTGTTCCTTACACCAGGTTGCAGTTTTACCTAGCTAGGCCCTCTGGAAATAAGAATCCTATGAACAACATCAGAGCTACCATTGCATAAGGGTAGGAAGGGAAGAACTAACTACTATTGAGCGCTTAATATGCTCCAGGCGCTGGGCTAGGTGGTTTCTACAGACTGATCATTTAATACATTTCTCCATGCTCCACATTTCTTCTCTTCTCCGTTTCCTTTCCTTTCCCTTTTCCTTTCCCTTTTCCTTTCCCCTTTCCTTTCCCTTTTCCTTTCCCCTCTCCTCTCCTCTCCTCTCCTCTCCTCTCCTCTCCTCTCCTCTCCTCTCCCCTCCCCTCTCCTCTCCTCTCCTTTCCTTTCCTTACCCTTCCCTTCCTCTCCCAAAACAGGGTCTCTCTGCCACTCAGGCTGGAATGCAGTGGTGAACAATTATCAAAACCTGCCACCTTTAACTACTCTGACCAGTTTCCACTATTTCAAAATGTGCAGCCTGAGCAACATGGTGAGACCCCATGTCTACAAAAAAATATTTAAAAAATTAGCCAGGTATGCCGGGCGTGGTGGCTCATGCCTGTAATCTCAGCACTTTGAGAAGCTTGGCTTCCCCTTGGTGGGTGGATCATGAGGTCAGGAGATGGAGACCATCCTGGCTAACATGGTGAAACCCAGTCTCTACTAAAAATACAAAAAAAATAGCCAGGTGTGGTGGCAGGCACCTGTTGTCCCAGCTACTCGGGAGGCTGAGGCAGGAGAATGGCGTGAACCCCAGAGGCGGAGCTTGCAGTGAGTCAAGATCACGCCACTGCACTCCAGCCTGGGCGACAGAGGGAGACTCCGTCTCAGAAAAAAAAAAAAAAATTGGCCAGGTGTGGTGGCCATGCCTGCAGCCCTAGCTACTCAGGAAGCTGAGGCAGGAGGATCACCTGAGCCCTGAGGTCAAGACTGCAGTGAGCTAGGATTGCACCAGTGCATTCCAGCCTGGGTGACACAGTGAGACCCTGTCTCAAAAAAGAAAAAAAAAGTGCCCAGAAGTGATTGTAATTTATAGGTCATACCTTTTAAAGGAATTTCTCCCACTTCCTTATATTTTCCCCATTCGCAGCAGACAGGAACATTGTTTGTGGTGTTGAATCAGCTTCAATAATGTAGATAAGAAACATAATTTATGGCATGGAAAAACCCAAGTCTGCAGATGACCACATGAAGTGGCCTATTTAAAAGTTCTCACATGAACTTTTAAGTGAGAGAGACATAAATTAAGGTATTGTATTTAAGCCACTCTTCTTTGATCTGCATTACAGAAGCTAGACTAGTACTCTAATACATGAACTTGTCAAAGATCATGCCTTAACAAGGAGCAGTCCTGACATATCCTTGCTTTCCAAGTTCTACTCTATCACCTACCACCATACACCTTGACAAGGAGATGTACTTGCCAAAAAAAAAAAGAGAGAGAGTGTTATTTTGACTCCCAATATTCTTATATATTCAGTTTAATAAATATCTGAAAATGAGAGTTCATTCTGTCAATTTTATATCCTATAGAGTGGAGAACCAAAACTATGTTTCTTCCAATGTTTTAATACAATAAATCCCCATTATGCTAAATATTAAACTTTTTAGATTTGAGTTCTGCTTATGCACTGTTTTGAAGTTCTGACTCATATTTTTTCTTTCTCTCAATCTCTCTCTCTCTCTCTCTTTTTGAAACAGGGTCTCTCACTCTGTTGCTTAGGCTGGGGTGCAGTGGCACAATCATGGCTCACTGCAGCCTCAACCTCGTGGGTTCTCAAGTGACTCTCCCAGCTCAGCTTCCTGAGTACCTGAGACTATAGGTGCACACAGCCATACCTAGCTAATTTTGAAATTTTTTGTTGAGATGAGGTCTCACTATGTTACCTAGGCTGGTCTTGAACTCCTGGGCTCATGTGATTCTCCTGCCTCAGCTTTCCAAAGTGGTGAGATTACAGTCGTGAGCCACCGTGCCCAGCTATGATTCATTTTCTGTGCAATACAATCTATTTGTGGGATGTAAAATTTATTGGTTGTTTTCAAATGCAGTGTTCTCTGAGTATATTTTTCTTGTAACCTTATACATATGATTACCATCATGCCATCTTTATATAATTCTTCCTATTCATACTAAAACCAGAAACATACACAGCTGATAAGGCCGGGAGCGGTGGCTCACGCCCATAAGCCCAGCACTTTGGGAGGCCGAGGCAGGTGGATCATGAAGTCAGGAGTTCGAGACCAGCCTGGCCAACATAGTGAAACCCTGTCTCTACTAAAAATTTTAAAAAAATAGCCAGGCACAGTGGTGGGTGCCTGTAATCCCAGCTACTTGGGAGGCTGAGGCAGGAGAATGGCTTGAACCTGGGAGGCGGAGGTTGCAGTGAACAGAGATTGCACCATTGCACTCCAGCCTGGGCGACAGAGCAAGACTCCGTCCCAAAAACAAACAAACAAACAAACAGAAAAAACAAACAAACAAACAAAAAACACATACAGCTGATATTCAGCTAATAGCTACTGGTATAGTCATATAGATTAGAAACAAAATATTGAAATACTTCCATATTCCTTGGTGAACAGCCAACATCCTATGGTTTCCAAGGCCCCCAGATATCCTTGTGCCTGTATGGTCCCTCTCTTAGATCTCTGAATCTACACAGCACCCAGCAACAAGCAGGGAGCCTCCAGCTCCATGACCTGAATTCTTTCTGATATTAATAAATATTAAAAATATTTAATATCATTTCTGGGAGCATATCTAGCCTGTGGCTTGCAAAGTAACTTTATGAGAATTTCTATAGCTAATCATTTCAATAATGCCTTTGAAGAAGCTATCAGTAAAAGATGCTATCCTTCTGATAGCTTTATGTCTTTTCAAAACCTTTATGTATACCTTCATGACTTAAGGTAAACATTTGTAGTATTCTTTTTTTTTTTTGAGACGGAGTTTCACTCTGCTTCCCAGGCTGGAATGCAGTGGCATGATCTCAGCTCACTACAACTTCTGCCTTCCAGGCTCAAGCGATTCTTGTGCCTCAGACTCCCAAGTAGCTAGAACTACAGGCGTGCACCAACACGCCCAGTTAATTTTTGTATTTTTAGTAGAGATGGGGGTTTCACCATGTTGGCCAGGCTGGTCTCGAACTCCTGACCTCAGGTGATCTGCCTGCCTTGGCCTCCCAAAGTGCTAGGATTACAGCTGTGAGCCACCGCACCTGGCCCATTTGTAATATTCTTCTAAGGACTTTCCACTGAATCTTCACTAACCTCAGTACACACACACACAATCATTAAGCTAACATAGTTATTTACCTGCACTGTGAGAAAATAGATTAAACGTAAATCAAACCTACTTACTGTAGTTTAACCATTTTTTTCCAAATAATTCTGTGTTCCCAGAATGAAAAGTGCCCTGTTTGTTTACACTGTCAAATCATCATCTCTTTAGCCAAGGTTCACACTTCATATAAGCCACACTTGTGCTGGTAATTATGGAGCAAAGCCCTATTTAAGCAAACAAAAATGTTTCTCTTTTCTGCTTTCTATTTTAATTTATAAAGCTTTTGTTGTCAGCCACAGTGATCTTACTTGAAACATATGTTACAAAGTGTGTGATGTAAAACATTTAGCAAACTATTCTTTACACAGGGAATGGTTAGCAATCAGTATTGTTATTATCATCATTATTATTATATCTCTTAAGCCCAAATCTCCTACTGTTATCCTTCTACTTAAGATCCTATGTGACTGTCATCCAGGCTGGAGTGCAGTGATGCGATCGTAGCTCACTGCAGCCTGGAACTCCTGGGCTCAGGAGTTGACCCACCTCAGCCTCCCGAGTAGCTAGGACCATGGGCAGCATGAGGAGCCACCGTGTCGGGTGTCATTGCTTTTCTTAATACAGTTTGCAGTGTCCTTGGCGACCAGGTCTAGCTTCCTGTTCAGCCCTCTTCTCTCAGCACTCAACCGTGTGTCTCTCCTTTATCTTCCACTCATAGGAAACAACATTATTCCCCCTAAATAGGCCCTGTCTTTTTAATCTCTAGGCTTTTGTACATACTGTATCCTTTGCTTGGACGTTCTTCATCTGGGTAATGCCTGTTCATCTATAAGGTCTCAATTTCAATGATGCTGCTTCCTTGCAAGTCTGCCTTACATTTGCATTTATAACAGCCTGTGCTTAACAGCCCATGAATGTACCACGCCTTATAAATGCATCATGCAGTTACTTGCCCATTTCCTAGATTACAGACTCTTCAGGTAAGGAAATGATGGTTATCTTTTCCCTGTTGAATCTTCATTTAGGCTTTCCATTAGTACAGTGATTGTTGAATAAATCAACATTTAAATCATGTAAATCAACGAACTTGCACTTTCTCATAAGAACAATACATTCTTTCAGTTTGAGGAAGTTTACATATATCCGATAAGACTCAAACTAAAACAGAGATATGCAATTACTATATGTAAATATATGAATGCCTCTTACATCTTTGTATTCATTTCAGGGCCTACGAAATGGTGGAAAGGATATTTATTTAATTGTATTGAATTTTGAGGGCTGGAACAAAGACATGATTATAAATGTATGAAAGGCAAATAAACCTTGGGACACCAAAATCACTGAGCTAAAGGGAAAAGTCAAGCTGGGAACTGCTTAGGGCAAACCTGCCTCCCTTTCTTTTCAAAATCATCCCTCTGCTCACTGAGATTAATGCGTATCTAATTGCTTCCTTTGGAAAGGCTAATTAGAACCTCAAGATAATGCAAACACTTTTGTCTTATTTACCCTATGCTGTTCCGCCTTTGTTTTCAGTTGTCCCACCTTTCTGGACCTAACCAAGTTTCATCTTACATATATTGATTGATGTCTGACATCTCCCTGAAATCTACAAAACCAAGCTGTGCCCTGACCACCTTGGGCACATATTGTCAGGACCTCCTGAGGCTGTGTCATGGGCGTGTGTCCTTAACCTTGGCAAAATAAACTTTCTCTTTTTTTTTTTTTTTTTTTTCTAAGACAGAGTCTTACTCTGTCGCCCAGGCTGGAGTGCAGTGGTGCAATCTCGGCTCCCTGCAACCTCTGCCTCCTAAGTTCAAGTGATTCTTGTGCCTGAGCCTCCCGAATAGTTGGGAGTACAGGTATGCACCACCACACCCGGCTAATGTTTTAATTTTTAGTAGAGGCAGGGTTTTGCCACGTTGGCCAGGCAGGTCTCGAACTCCTGGTCTCAAGTGATCTCCCCACCTCGGCCTCCCAATGTGCTGGGATTACAGGCATGAGCCACTGCGCCTGGCCGGATTCAAAGATTTTCTGGTTGGCAACTGGTTGAAAGAGTCATTACCTAGGCAACAGTGAGACTCCGTCTCAAAAAAAAAAAAAAAAAAAGTCATTATCTAAAGACATGGGATCAATAGAAAGGAGTATCTGGCTTAAGACGAGGGGTTGTGGAGATCAAGATTTTATCATACAGAGGAAGCCTCTAGGCAGCAGGCTTCAGAGCTCTTATTAGGCCTAAAAAGGTACCAGACTGTTAGTTGATTCTCTTTTGGACCAGGGAAAAAAATCCAGAAAGGGAAGGGGATTCTCTACAGGATGTAGACTGTTCCCCGACAAGAGACAACTTTGCAGGGCCATTTCAAAATATGTCAAAGAAATATATTTTGGGGTAACATATTTCAGTTTCTTTCAGGGCCTGCTATCTGTCCTGTGATGCTAAACTGGAGTCAGGTTGGAATTTGCTGTCTTATTGCTATAAAGAGTCTGCTTTGTCAGTCTTAAGATCTCTGTTTTAACATTAATGCTGGTCAGTCATGCCTGAATTCTAAAGGGAGGAGGGTGTCATGAGACATGTCTGACTCTCTGCCCATCATGACCTGAACTAGTTTTTCAGGTTTCTTTGGAATGCCCTTGACCTAGAGGCAGGGCCCATCAGTTGGTTAGGGGGCTCAGAATTTTATTTTTGGTTTACAATTATAATTAATTTTTTAGTAGTACACTTATAGGCATCAAGTTACGTAAACTTGATGTTCTTTCTTAACTAAGCAAATTTTCAACAAATGTGTTTGAGATTTTTAAATGCCCAGCTTACGAATTATATATTATATTATATTATATTATATTTATTATATTATATATTATTTATTTTAGAGACAGGGCCTTGCTCTGCCACCCAGGTTGGAGTACACTGGCATGATCTTGGCTCACTACAGCCTCTACCTCCTGGGCTCAAGTCATCCTCCCACCTCAGCCTCCCAAGTAGCTGGGACTACAGGTGCGTGCCACCATGCTGGTTAAGTTTTGCATTTTTTTGTGGATATGGGGTTTTGCTGTGTTCCCAAGGCTGGTCTCAAACTCCTTGGCTCAAGCAATCTGCCCACCACAGCCTCACAAAGTGCTGGGATTATAGGTGTGACCCACCATGCCTGGCCTGAATTATATAATTTTTTTAAAAGATGATCCAGGTGATCCATAGTTAGTTTCCCTCTTTCCTAAATATTATAATCATAGTATCCCTAATTAATCTTGTTATTAATAAAGTAACCTTATTTAAATGTATCTTTTCATAAGGGAGAGACAAATATTTGTAGGTATGTTTAGAACTACATGGGGCAGATAAATAAGGAAGTGGAAATGGACTATTAGTCTGAAAAAACTAAAATAAAATGAATAGGAAGTGTTGCAAGTAAGGATGCTGAAGTTTGAAGAAGAGGAGGAGAATTAGATTAGTAATTAGTATGATTTACTGCATCCTATCTTTTTTTTTTTTTTTTTTTTTTGAGACGGAGTCTCGCTTTGTCGCCCAGGCTGGAGTGCAGTGGCACAATCTCGGCTCACTGCAGGCTCCACCTCCTGTGTTCACACCATTCTCCTGCCTCAGCCTATCTGAATAGCTGGGACTACAGGTGCCCGCCACCACGCCTGGCTAATTTTTTTGTATTTTTAGTAGAGACGGGGTTTCACTGTTTTATCCAGGATGGTCTCGATCTCCTGACCTTGTGATCCACCCACCTCGGCCTCCCAAAGTGCTGGGATTACAGGCGTGAGCCACCGCGCCCAGCCAACTGCATCATATCTAATTTAGAAATCTTTAAATTAACTTATATATACCATCTATGCCTGGTTATATTTCTATTCTTTGGTGGTAAAAATTATTCAATGTCCTTGTTTTTTTTAAAAAAATGTTACAAGTACTCAAATAATGATTTAGTTCAAAATTAAAGCATAAAAAAGAGAAAAGGACCCTCAGCCTTCTGATAATGTTTTTGGACCAAAGATCTACACTCTTTTCCCAAGTAGAAAATTGAATACATTCCATGTTACAAATAAAGGAGCCTTGCTGTTTTTAAACTGTGGGCCTCCACACTGCACTCCGAGCTCCTAATTTCTAAAGGCATCCAAGGCTTTAGAGCAGGTGAATTTATCAGTACTACTTGTTTTTGGAGAAAAAGGGGTATAAGGAAGTGGAAATTGACTATCAGACTGCTTACCTGAAAAAAAAATTAAATAAATAGGAAGGGTTGCAAGTAAGGATGCTGAAGTTTGAGGAATAAGAGGAGAGTCAGATCTGCAGATGTGGCCTCAAGCTGGACTGAAGAGGTGGAGTTGCCAGGAGTGTCAAAAGAATACATTACTAAGTGAAAAGAAAGTCCACAGAATGGGAGAAAATGTTTGCAAATTAAATTTGATAAGGAACTTATCCAAAATGTATAAAGAACTCTTACAACTCAAAAAGAAGATTGCTGGGCAAGGTAACTCACACCCATAGTCCTTGCACATTGGGAGGTCAAGGTGGGCTGATCTGTTGAGCCCAGGAGTTTAAAACCAGCCTAGGCAACATAATGAGATCCCATCTCTACAAATATATAAAAATTAGCCGGGTATGGTGGTTCATGCCTGTAGTCCCAGCTACTTGGGGGGCTGAGGTGGGAGGATTGCTTGAGCCCAGGTATGAGAAACCACTCTGAGCAATATAGTGTGACTCCATCTCTACAAAAAATAAAGCAGTTTAGCCAGACATGGTGGCACAAGCTTGTAGTCCCAGCTATGTGGGAAGCTGAAGTGGGAGGATCATCTGAGCCTGGAGAGGTTGAGGCTGTAATGAATTGTGATAGCGCCACTACACTCCAGCCAGGGCAACAGAGTGAGACCCTGTCTCAAAAAACACACAAAAGCAAACAAAAACCAAAAAGACAACCCAAATTTTAAAAATAGGCAAAAGATATTAAGAAGCATGTTTCCAAAGGAAATCTAGGAGTGGCCAATATGCACATGAAAAGATGCTCAGCACCATTAATCTCTATGAAAATGTGAATGAAAACCAGAAGCTACCCTGTCTTACCCATTCAACTGCATATAAACAAAAGCCCATAATTAAAAGTCTGTAGAGAGGGAAAGTAGGTTAGTTGTTGCCTGGGGCTGGGGAATGGAAAAGTTGGGGGAAATGGAAAGTAACTACTAATGAGTACAGGTTTCTTTTTGGGACGATGAAAATGTTCTAAAATTGGTTATGGTGGTGGTTGATAATTCTGTGAATATATTAAACATCTTTAGTGGGTGAATTGTATTATATGTGAATTATGTCTCAGTAAGTTTAAGAAACAAGACAATAACAAGTGCTGGCCAGTATGTAAAGAAATTAGAACTCTCATATAGTACAGGTGGGAATGCAAAGTGGTGCAGTCACATTGGAAAACAATTTGGTAGTTCATCAAAAGGATAGAGAGTTACCATATGATATAAGAATTTCTTTTTCTTTTTTTTTTTGAGACAGAGTCTCGCTCTGTCTCCCAGGCTGGAGTACAGTGGTGTGATCTCGGTTCACTGCAACCTCTGCCTCCCGGGTTCAAGCGATTCTCCTGCCTCAGTCTCCTGAGTAGCTGGGATTACAAGCGGGCACCCACCACGCCCAGCTAATTTTTATATTTTTAGTAGAGAGGGGGTTTCACCATGTTGGCAAGGCTGATCCCGAACTGACCTCAGGCGATCTGCCCACCTCGGCCTCCCAAAGTGTTGGGATTACAGGCGTGAGCCACCACACCTGGCCTGACATAAGAATTTCACTCCTACTTATACACACAAGAGAAGTGAAAACATGTACACGCAAAAACTCAGGCACAAATGTTCATAGCAGTGTTATTCATAAAACTCAAAAATTGAAAGCAACTCAAATATCCATCAGCTGATGAATGGATAAATAAAGTGTGATATAAGGCACGATGGAAAATTAGCAATAGAATATGTAGTGATGTAGGTTACAACATAGATGAACCTCAGAAACATTGGCCTAAGTGAAAGAAGTCAGTCAAAATAACCACAAATGTAAGATCTGATTTCCATGAAATGTTCAGAATAGTCAAATCTACAAGAGACAGAAAATAGATTTAGCAGTTGCCTAGGACTGAAGGGAGAATGGGGAAGTGAGAAGTGATTGCTAATACGTACGAGTTTTCCTTTTAGGACAATAGAAATGTTCTAAAATTAGATTATGGTGATGGTTGCACAATGCTGTAAATATATTTTACAACATTGAATAGATGCCTTAAACTGGTAGACTTCATGGCATGTGAGTGATATCTTTTTTTTTTTTTTTTTTTGAGAAGGAGTTTCACTCTTGTCACCCAAGATGGAGGGCAGTGGCGCGATCTCAGCTCACTGCAACCTCCGCCTCCCGAGTTCAAGCTATTCTCCTGCCTCAGCCTCCTGAGCAGCTGGGATTACAGGCACCCGCCACCATGACGAGCTAACTTTTTGTATTTTTAGTAGAGACAGGGTTTCATCCACGTTGGCCAGCGTGGTCTTGAACTCCTGACCTCAGGTGATCCGCCCCCCTCAGCCTCCCAAAGTGCTGAGATTACAGGCGTGAGCCACCATGCTCGGCCCTGTGAGTGATATCTTAATAAAGCTGTTAAAAAAGAATGAGCAGGCATATTATATTCAGTTGAAGTACTGACTAGAACAAGTCTCTACTCTGTCAGGCTCCATCATCCTCTTATCCTTTTCCTCGTTCCTCTGGGTCTCTTCTCTGTCATTTCTTTCTCCATGACACAACACACTCTCCTCTCCAAAACTTTTTCATTCTCCTACCTCCTTCCTCAAAATGCGGCACTTTCCTTTAACTGGCTCTATTCCTTTTTTTCCTGTTTCTCTAACTTTTGAAATTGACATGTAATAATGTATATTTATAGGGTACATAGTAATATTGCAATACAAACAATGTACAGTGATCTGATCAGGGTAATTAACATATCCATCATCTCAAACATTTATTATTTCCTTATTTCTTTTCTTTTCTTTTTTTTTTTTTTTTTGAAATGGAGTTTCGCTCTTGTTGCCCAGGCTGGAGTGCAATGGTGCGATCTCAGTTCACTGCAACCTCTGCCTCCCGAGTTCAAGCGATTCTCCTGCCTCAGCCTCTAAGAGTAGCTGGGATTACAGGTATGCACCACCACACCCTGCTGATGTTGTAATTTTAGTAGAGACGGGGTTTCTCCATGCTGGTCAGGCTGTTCTCGAACTCCCGACCTCAGCTGATCCACCTACCTCGTCCTCCCAAAGTGCTGGGATTACAGGCGTGAGGCACCGTGCCCGGCCTCTACTTTTAAATCTGAATGTGATCTCTCCTTCTAGGTACTCATGCTCCTCCAGAGCTAAGCTTAGAAAACAAAAGAACACAGGGATAGGGAAACAAATGATCTCAAAATAGTTGATGGAAAATAGCAACTTCTCTTTTTCTGCGGGGTTTCCTTTTCACTGTGATTTTCCTTTTCCTTTTTGTTTTTTCCAGATAGAGATTTTTCTCTATCTCTGGCTCTTGTAGTGAGGTCAGAGACTCAAAAATACCACACTGTATCATTTACTTGGGCATTTTCTCAGAAGGGGATTAACTTTGGCAAGAGTTTGGGCGGTGACAAATGACTCAGAGATAAAAGATGAGTCAAGAAGCATTGCTAAAACTGTGGTCTCTTCGCATCAACCTTAGGGATATGGGATTTTGCAACTTGGCAACCATAACATTATGTTGATTAGTCTAATGGATTCTTTCTGAGTATGATAGCAAAGACAAAGGCAGAATATTCTTAGTATATCAAAAAATTCTATCGGTCATTATTTGATACTTAAAAAAAATACTCGTCCCAAGAAGCAAGGTTTTAACCACACAGCAGTTTTCACATTACTGAAAAACCCGCTAGGGAGAAAGGCACTCTAGTGCATCTCTATTTACTCAATAATAAAAGCAAGATCAAATGACCTTGATTTAAAAACAAACAAGTTTAAAAAAAATGGCAGGCAGAGAAGGGAGTCAACTTTTTCTCAATCCACTGCTTGAGAAATTATCTGAATTAACGTTAGGTCCGGAAATTTTTTTTTTTTTTTTTTTTTAGACGAAGTCTCGCTCTGTTGCCCAGGCTGGAGTGCAGTGGCCTGATCTTGGCTCACTGCAACCTCTGCCTTCCGGATTCCAGCGATTTTCCTGTCTCAGCCTCCTGAGTGGAGTGGTCTCACCATGTTGGCCAGGTAGGTCTCGAACTCCTGGCCTCAAGTGATCCACCCGCCTCCGCCTCCCAAAGTGCTGGGATTACAGGTGTGAGCCACCATGCCCAGCCCAGAAATATTATTATTATTATTATCATTGTTGTTGCTATTATTATTTGAGATGGAGTCTTGCTCTGTAGCCCAGGCTGGAGTGCAATGGCGCAATCTCGGCTCACTGCAACCTCCGCCTTACAAATTCAAGCTATTCTTCTGTTTCAGCCTCCCGTGTAGTCGGGATTACAGGAGTGCGCCACCATGCCTGGCTAATTTTTTTTTGTATTTTTAGTAGAGACGGGGTTTCACCATGTTGGCCAGGCTGGTCTCAAACTCCTGATCTCAGGTGATCCACTCACCTCAGCCTCCCAAAATGCTGGGATTACAGACATGAGCCACCATGGCCGGCTGGAAATATTATTTTTAATACAACTTTTAGATAAAAACCACACGATAGTGACTAATATTTATTGAGCCCTTAGTATGTCCCAGCCACTGTTCTAAGAATTTTACATGTATCCACTTAGTTCAACTTCACAATCACTTTATGACATAGGTACTATTATTATCACCGCTTTACAGGTGAAGAAACTGAAGCATAGAGTATATAGTAAGTGGCAGGGTAGAGACTTGAATCTAAGATAGTCCTATTCCAGAGGACACACACTTTTTTTTTTTTGAGAGGGGGTCTCATTATGTTGCCCAGGCTAGAGTGCAGTAGAACTCACCGCAGCCTTGACCTCCTAGGCTCAAGCAATTCTCTCACCTGAGCCTCCCGAGTAGCCTGGACCACAGGTGCAAGCCACCATGCCTGGCTATTTTTTTAATCATTTGTGGAGACAAGGTCTTGCTATGTTTCTCAGGCTGGTCTCAAACTTCTGGGCTCAAGAGATTCTCCTGACTCAACCTTCCAAAGTGCCAGAGTTACAGGCATAAGCCACCATGCCCCACCAAGGACATTCTCCTTTTTTTTTTTTTTTGAGATGGAGTCTCGTTCTATCTCCCAGGCTGGAGTGCAGTGGCGCAATCTCTGCTCACTGCAAGCTCCTCCCAGGTTCACGCCATTCTCCTGCCTCAGCCTCACAAGTAGCTGGCACTACAGGCGCTCACCACCACGCCCGGCTAATTTTTTGTATTTTTAGTAGAGACGGGGTTTCATCCTGTTCGTCAGGATGGTTTTGATCTCGTGACCTCGTGATACGCCCACCTTGACCTCCCAAAGTGCTGGGATTACAGGAGTGAGCCACCGTGCCCGGCCTGACATTCTCTTAATTGGTGTGTCATACATATTGCCTTTTTCAGTCTAAAGACTTCCCTGGGAAGAAAGTAAATTCCATTTAGTCTCATGAATACATCTTGAGATCTATTCTCAGGATCTATTGCGATGAAGATGAGTCTTAATTCATGTTGATTCTGAAGATCTTTTAGTGCTTTTCTTGAGGGAAATTTCTAGGATCCATCTGAAAACCTCGTCAATTAAAAGGAGAATGTATTATCCTATAAATATTATATTTATCCAGTTGAGAAAGATCAATCATTAATTGTTTGAATACCTAAGTGAACTGTAGTAAGCATATTTGTGAAGAATAGAAAGTGGGATCTTGGGCTAGGCATGGTGGCTCATACCTGTAATCCTAGCACTTTGGGAGGCTGAGTCAGGAGGATTGCTTGAGCCCAGGAGTTCAAGACCAGCCTGGGCAACATCATGAGACCATGTCTCAAGAAAAAGAAATTTTAAAAAAAGAAAGTGGGCTCTTAATACATGAAGTTCTTAGATAGCATGCTAGAGTTTCAACAACACACATTTTATCAAGCTAACATATAATTAACATCATACAAAAGCATAGAGTGACTTAAATTTTAGTGCACAATAATAACAGTGAACTGTGCTGAAGTGTCTGTGTATTACTTACATTTAAATTATACCACTGATAATGAAGTTTTGCATGCAAAACCATCTTAAGAAAAACCTCTGTAAGAACTTTACCATCTGGGATCTAGTTTGACACTTAGGATCACTTCGCTCCCAGTATACAGGCAATACCACTGAGTTCAGAGAGGTTTCATAACCTTAAAATAGTTTATTATGTTTCTCATCATTTTATAACTGATAACTAAGAGCTTTGCATATATACTCTGTGTGTGTGTGTGTGTGTGTGTGTGTGTTTTGTTTTTGGGATCTTGTTCTGTCACTCAGGTTGAGTGTAGTAGTGTGATCATGACTCACTGCAGCCTCTACCTTCTGGACTCAAGCAATCCTCCCATCTCAGCATCCTGAATAACCAGGAATACAGGTGTGCACCACCACGCCCTGCTAATTTTTAAATTTTTTTGTAGAGATGAGGTCTGAGTTGCCCAGGTTGGTCTTGAACTCCTGGGCTCAAGCGATTCTTCTGCCTTGGCCTCCTAAAGTGCTGGGATTACAGGCATGAGCCACCGTGCCCAGCCTTAATAAATTTCGAAATCCACAGGCATAATAAAAGTGAACATGGAGATTGACTTGCTGACACATTGGTGTCAGTGTTCCTGAAGCTTGCGCTTAAGCAGCAGTTCCTATCAGGAGTCCAGGATGATAGAATGGAGATTTAGATCTATTTTTATTATTTTAAAAAGATGAATGAAACCATAGTTTCATAAGGTTACATGAACTAGTTAAATACCAATTCCTTTGCTTGGAATATGTTAACAGTGTGGTTATCACACCGGTAATTCACTATGAGGTCTCCAGAAAGGCATTCATTCATCTTTCTTGGGACAATGCTCAGTGTGTACCAAGCATATGGTAGGGAGTAAAGAGTTATTTCGCACAGTGACTGCATGCCAACAGACATTCTCATTGGCTGCTGATGACATCATAGAGACTTCTGGGATTTATTAGATCAACCAGATGGTTAGAGTGCTGTGACATGCTAGAGTTTTAACAACCCAAGTTTTATCAATTTAACACACAATTAACATCATACATAAGTACAGAGAGTCTGTTAAATTTTAGCGGGCAATAATAGTTGTGAATGGTCCTAACGTGCCTGTATATTACTTACATCCTTGCTTGTTAGTATCAACTAACATTTTTGTTTATTAGCATGACATTAGAACAATGACACTGATATGTGCAATTTTAACAATATTTATTTATTTATTTTGAAACCAACTTATGAGACTGGCTAATTTTTTTTGTTTGTTTGTATTTTTGGTAGAGATGGGGTTTCACCATGTTCCCAAGGCTGGTCTCAAACTCCGGGGCCCAAGCAATCCACCTGCTTCAGCCTCTTAAAGTTGTAGGATTACAGGCGTGAGCCACCGCACCCAGTCTGATATGCGCAATTTTTCTATTGTTAAACTTTTGATAAGGTATAAAAGACTACACATTGAGTGCAGGGTACTCTGCCTGGATGACAGGTGCACCAAAATCTCAGAAATCACCACTAAAGAACTTAATCATGTAACCAAACACCACCTGTTCCTCAAAACCCTATTAAAATAAAAAAGAAAGAAAGAATAAAGGGAAAAAAGCAATTAAAAAGCTTTTGATAATTATTTTTACCTGATAAATGGATGGCTTGATTTTGCAAGAGAAAAAAGAGATACACAATTGAAAGAAATGTCTTCCCAATGTATGCATTTTAGCCAGAAGAACTCTTTCAAGGAGTCCAATTCACTGGGAAAGCTAATGAAAGGACTTTCCATCAAGGATGGAAAAGGAGACTTTGGTGGTGAAAGGTGGTAAAAATCCAGGGGTAGAAGAAAAAAAAAAAAAAATATATATATACACACACACACACATATAAGCATATGCTCTCTCTTTATATATAGCATATAAATACACACACACACACACACACACACACACACACACACACACACACACACAGAAAATACCATTCCCCTTTAGTCCCCTCCCCTCTAACCCTACCTGTCCCATTTCTCCAGCCGAACTGCAGAGTTGAATGCAGCTTTACCAGGGTTCTCTGAAACTCAAGCATAACAAATAAAGAGAAATATTGTTTCCTGTGGCCATTACTCAAGGTAGGTGGAGGGGCCCTAAGAGTCGGAAAAAGGTGATGAGATACTGGCAAGGCAAGACTCTGGCATTCCTGGGTCCTCTCACCAAATACCTTCCAAATTTCTTTTTTAAGCATCTAATATACTTTGCATTTCTCTTCAAATCTCTAAATACTGAAATACTGAGTCTTAACTTTCAAACCAGAAGGTGGCTTAAACTCAATTTGGGGGAAAAGGAATCTGCTTTGAGAATAGAATGCCAGTTTATTTTCTTCTCCTTTCTTTTTTTAAGTTAAAAACAATTTTTTTTTTGTAGAGATAAGGTCTCACTGTGTTGCCCAGGCTAGTCTCAAATTCCTGGGCTCAAGCAATCCACCTGCCTCTGCCTCCCAAAGTGCTAGGATTACAGGCATGAGCCACCACCCCAGCCTAATTTATATTTATCTATATTTGTATTTGTCTATATTTCTCAAAGTTTCCAAATACCAAATTGCAAATACCAAAATATGAAGGTATTGCTTTTGTGGTCAGAGAGCAAAACAAGAAAATTTATTTTTAAAATGATGTACTGTAGAACAGGGAAATAGGCAAACATCTTCACAGCAGTTTGGGAACAGGTGAAATCCAAACTTTGGAGGCCAAATTGTCATGGCCACTAGCAGTAATGCTACAGTAAGATTAAGTATGGTTTACAAAGTGCTTTTATGTACATTTTCCAGTGTACATTAATAGTTACAAGAGGCAAGTTCCTCCCCACAGCAAGATTACTATCTAAATGCTGGCTTCCTGGATATATAAGAGAGATGTGAGGAAACCAGGGAATATGAATTCCCCCTGACATGGTTTTGATTTGTGTCCCCACCCAAATCGCACATGGAATTGTAATCCCCAGTGTTGGAGGAGGGGCCTGGTGGGAGGTGATTGAATCATGGGAGCAGACTTCCCATTGCTGTTCTTGAGATAGTGAGTCTCACGAGACCTGGTTGTTTAAAAGTGTGCGGCACCTTCCACTTTGCCCTCTGCTTCCTTCTCAAGCTTGTGTAAGACATGCCAGCTTCCCCTTCATCTTCCGCCATGATTGTAAGTTTCCTGAGAACTCCCCAGTCATGCTTCCTGTACAGGTTGTGGAACTGTGAGTCGATTAAACCTCTTTTTTTTTTTTTAATTACCCAGTCTCAGGTAGTTCTTTACAGCAATGCAAGAACAGACTAATACACCCCTCATATTGATTTATTTATTCAGAAAATCTTGAACATTTACCATGTTCCAGATAAAGCTATGAACTTTGAATAGAGAACAGGATAGATATGGTCTCTCTTCTCTGAAAGGTTACCTGCTAGTTGAGCCGTTGCAAGGAAAAGTAAACAGATAAAATAATTGGAACATCTATTACATGCCATGAGGAGGTAGTTCCCTCCAGCCAAAGACCACCAGGAACACACCTGTAGTTAAAGAAGTTGGATTATTGCTCATTGCGTCAAGAACACACACCATATAGAATTGTGGGTTGTGTCAGTAAGGGGTGTTAGAAAGAATCTGGTTGGAAGAAGCGAGCTGGATGATTTTGGAGGAAGGCCTAAGGTCATGGTGATTTGCCCTAAATTAGATAACTGTCAGAAAGAGGGGACAATTCTATGATTGGGTATAGAAGCAGCAGTCACTCATTTTTATTTATTTTATCTTATTGTTATGATTTTTAGAGTCAGGGTCTTGCTCTGTCACCCAGGCTGCTGTGCAGTGGTGTGATCATAACTCACTGTAGCCTCAAAGTCCTAGGCTCAAGCAATCCTCCCATCTCAGCCTCCTAAGTAGCTGGGACCACAGGCACCATTCCCGGCTGCAGTCAGTCATTTAACAAGAGAGGAGAAAAAGTCTGGTATTTTGCGGGTCATACAGTGGCCTTGCTTTTGTAAGTGCTTAAACAAACTTTTGAAATAGGCTTGTTATGTCTCATTCTGTCATGGTCTCAGGATAACCTTGTCAGAGTTTGCTATCTGTGAGATCATCTATGTTTAAGAGCAGGGAAACAGAGCCCAGCTGTTGCTGCCAGGACAGCTTCTGAAAGCCAGGGGCTCCTCTTTGTGTAAAGTTCCTCCCTTACAGCTGATGCTAATTTTTTTTTTTTTGAGACAGGATCTCATCCTGTCACCCAGGCTGGAGTGCAGTTGTGCTATTACAGCTCACAGCAGCCTCAACCTCCAAAACTGAAGGGATCCTCTCATCCCAGCCCCACAAGTAGCTGGGACTACAGACGTGCACCACCACACCCAGCTAATTTTTGTATTTTTGATAGAGGCGGAATCTCACTATGTTGTCCATGCTGGTTTCGAACTCCTGGGCTCAAGAGATCCTCCTGCCTCGGCCTCCCAAAGTGCTGGGATTACAGACATGAGCCACCACTCCTAGTCCTATTTTATGTTATTTTTTCCTGTGATTCAGAATCAGTTGTGGCCAGGCATGATGGACCGCTTGAGCCCAGGAGTTCAAGACAAAAAATAATAATAGTTAGCCCAGGCTGGTGGCATGTACCTGTGGTCCCAGCTACTCAGGAGGCTGAGGTGGGAGGGTTGCTTGAGCCTGGGAGATGGAGGCTGCAGTGAGCTACGATTGCACCACTGCATTCCAGTGTGGGCAATAGAGCAAGACCCTGTCACAAAAAATAAATAAATAAATAAAAACAAAAAACAAAAGCAACAACAACAACAAAAACACAAATAAAATAAATGAAATAAAGTCCTTCTCTCTCAGCCAAGCTGTGACATTCCCTTCTGCACCCCGACAAGACAGTACTTGCATGTTTAGTGACCGAGCGTTTGCTCTATATAAGTAGTCAATAAGGAGTTTTGAGGATCATCTATTTATAGCTAACAGTGACACAGGCCCCAGATGCTCCCAATAAACAGAAGCAAATGCCAGTCCTGTGGCTATAGATGATGGCAGTTATGATATTGGCAGCAGTTGGAAATGACGGTTTTGAAAACAGTAAAAAAACATGAAGTGTGTTCTATTTTTTTCATTGCCTCACCCTACCTGAATTCACTGCCTGCAGCTGTCTATTGTAATTCGAAACAACTATATGAGGAATATGTTTGTGTGCTGTAGTTGCTGTATTGAACACCATGGCAACTGCGTGCTCTTAGTCAAACATTTTGTCTAGATTATACATTTAGAATTTTTTAAATGATATTTAGAAACAATGGGTATATTTCTGTAATAGCTTTAGACATGGAATTCTTGCTCAGAGACACATAAAGTTAAGCTTAAGTGAAAGAAGGGTGGGAGATCAGGAAGTGACGATGCTAAGGAGGAAATGCATAGTTTCCAATAATAGAAGGCTTGCAAACATTATCTTTTTTCTTGTAATCTCAACACTTTGAGAGGTTGAGGCGGGAAGATTGCTTGAGCCCAGGAGTTCAAGACCAGTCTGGGCAACATAGTGAGACTCTGCCTCTACAAAAAATAAAAATAAAAAATAAATTAGCCAAGTGTGATAGTACAAGCCTGAAGTCCCAGCTACTAAGGAAGGTGAGGTGGGAGGATCCCTTGAGCTTTAGAGGTCAAGGCTGCAGTGAGCCGAGATTGCACCCCTGCACTCTAGCCTGGGTAACAGAGTGAAACTCTGTCTCTCTCTCTCTCTCTCTCTCTCTCTCTCTCTCTCTCTATATATATATATATATATATATATATATATATATATTTTATAGACAGAGAGTTTTTATATTTTGCGTGCTCTTTTCTCACACTCGTGATCTCGAGATCTCTCCACCCCCCATGTTGCCCAGGCTGGTCTCAAACTCCTGAGCTCAAGTGATCGTCCCACCTCAGCCTCCCAAGTAGCTGGGAGTGCAGTTGTGCACTACTGCACCCAGTTCACAATCATCCTCTCGTTGGCAGGTACACTTCCAATGTACACAAGTACAGAGAGGAATGGAAAAACAACTGGCCTGTGAGCCAGGAAGCCTGTGAGTCAGGAAGTCCTGCTCAGGCTTCCTGGCTCTGCTACTAAGTGTGTGATCAAGAGTTTTGTGCCTTCGTTTCCCTATCTGGATGATCAAGAAGTTGGTCTAGAGATCTCCAAGGTCCATGCAGCTTTGTGCTTGTGAGATGAGGCTTTCTCTTCCTGAGGCCATCCACACTTGAGAGCCTTCCCTTGTATTTCCTTATACATAGAGCAGGAGTTCAAGCTTAGAATTACAACAAACTTTAGTTTAGACTCTGACTCTTCCCACTTATTTGCTATGTGTCCTTGGGAAAGTTCTTTATTTGTGAAATGGTTCTTATAATAGTAACCACCTCATAGGGTTGTTGGGAGGATTGACATGAGTTTAATATTAGTATCTACCTCACATGTTACATGGATTATACGAGACAATACGCACAAAATTTGTTTAGTACTGTGCTTGGCCCATCAAAAGCAATCAATAAATGTCAACAAATATAAATAACAACCTTAAAGGACATTTTTCCCTTTTGAGCGCCTTTGATGTAACACACAGCCAGCCAGCCTTATGGAATTAAAACAGACAAACAATTTTTAAAAAATCTCCTTATGGTAATCTTTAATTTAATTTTTTTTTTTTTTTGACACTAGATCTCACTATGTTACCCAGGCTGATCTCCAACTCCTGGCCTCAAGCCATCCTCTCGAATCAGCCTCCCAAAGTGCTGGGATTACAGGCATGAGCCACTGGGCCTGACCAAGAAATCTTGGGATACAAAGTGTCCCAAGTAAAATAGTAATGCAGATGCACATTTCTTGAATAATCGTGACACAATTTAACATCTGTTCCCTGGGACTAACTGGTTCATGCCACTAACCCTCACCACACTGGGATTTTTCAGGCCTGGATTTCAGGTTAAGAGGGCTTTCTGCATAACTATCTAAAAAATACTGTGCCCAGGTCTAAGCCTTTGGAGAGAATTGCCTCTGGTCAGTGAAAGTTTACCTGCCTGCTCCTCCAGCTTTTCACTCTGTATCTTAATCTTACTATTTAGCTTATCTAAAAGAAACTCTCTTAGTATTGCTTTCCTATCCTGAGTGACTTACACACACGGATGCAGTTATATTTGCATGTTTTGGCCTCAGTGTATACTGTCTATTAATCAGCTATCATAGTGATAGCTACTAAACCCATATTAACATCAGAGTTACTTCTGATCCCTCTGAATTTAGTTTAAGAAGATGATTTGGGCTGGCCGCGGTGGCTCAAGCCTGTAATCCTAGCACTTTGGGAGGCCGAGGTGGGTGGATCACGAAGTCAGGAGTTCGAGACCAGCCTGACTAACATGGTGAAACCCCATCTCTACTAAAAATACAAAAATTAGCTGGGCCTGGTGGCGCGCGCCTGTAATCTCAGCTACTCAAGAGGCTGAGGCAGGAGAATTGCTTGAACCCGGCAGGCGGAGGTTGCAGTGAGCCGAGATTGCACCACTGTACTCCAGCCTGGGTGACAGAGGAAGACTCTGTCTCAAAAAAAAAAAAAGAAGAAGATGATGATAAGATGATTTGGTAGGGCACAGTGGCTCACACCTGTAATCCTGCACTTTGGGAGACCAAGTTGGGAGGATCACTTGAGGCCAAGAAATCGAGACCAGTCTGGGCAACATAATGAGACCCTCGTCTCAAAACAATAAAAAATGACAATTAAAAATTAAAATAATAAAAAATTTAGCTTAGTAATTCCAGCTATTAGGGATGGTGAGGCAGGAGGATCGCCTGAGGCCAGGAACTCTTGGCTGCAGTGAGCTATGATTTCACCACTGCACTCCAGCCTGGGCAACCTGTGAGTGAGACTCTATCTCAATTAAAAAAGAAAAAAAAGACAGTTAGAAATGTGCTATGTACATATATACCCAGCCACAAATTATAAGTAATCATTAAAAATTCAAACATTTTAAACCGATCATAGTGGTACATACCTATAGTCCCAGCTACTTGGGAGGCTGAGGCAGGAGGATGCTTGAGCCCAGAAGTTCAAGGATGAAGCCTGTGAATAACCATGGCACTCCAGCCTGGGCAACATAGCAAGACCCTGCCTCTGATTTAAGTAAGAAATAAGTATCCTAAGTGATAGTCCTTCATAACCCCATCCAGAGATAATATCCCTATTAATGTCTTCTAAATTTTCTCTATATGTGTTCTGTACATGCATCTTCACTGAAATGGAATAACAATTAAAATCATTTGAATAATTTGTCATTGGTTACTTTTGTAATTTTATTTTATTTTATTGTTTTTTATGTTTTAGAATCTAGGTATTTTTCTGTCACTCAGGTTGGAGTGCAGTGGTGCCATTACAGCTCACTGCAGCCTCAATCTCCTGGGCTCTAGTGATCCTTCCACTTCAGCCTTTTATTTTTTTGTAGAGACGAGGTCTCACTCTGATGTCCAGGCTGGTCTCGAATTCCTGAACTCAAGTGATCCTCCTTTTTTGGCTTCCTGAAGTACTGGGATTAGAGGCTTTATAATTTTAAATTAAATGTGTAATAGTCAAAAATTGTGTGATTCATATTTTGAAAATTATGTTTCCAACTGGCATATAGACATTCTAAGAGTCCTCCAAAGCTGGGACTGCAGCTGTCTTGGTCACCAGTATGTCCCCAGAACCCAGCCCTCCACCTACTACACAGCAGGTACTCAATAAATATATGTCAGCTGAATGTTGAGTGTAAGAATGACTAAATAACAAAAATGCTACAGAGTTCTCGGTGTATTTCTGGGATAATTCTTCTTCTTATTATCATTATTTTCGATGACTTCACTTCCAATGATACGAAATAATTCTTAAGTAAAGTTGCTTGATAAAATTCATGAACATTTTACATTTTTATAGATAGCTTCAAATTGATCTGCAAAGAGTTTATACTAATTTGTACTCCATAAACAGTGAATTAGAGAGCCTATTTTCCCACACTTTCCAAAAAATGTGGACTTTTACAACAAAATACATATGACTAAAGAGAAGATTATTTTAAAAGTTGATTTATTACATCTCTGTAATTGTGAGGAGGTGAGAAATGTTATTTTTGTTTTTTAGGGGAAAGTTGGGAAAGATAAAATAGAGTCCCCTTTAAATGAGAGATTTAGGTCTATTGGACTTGACTTTGCAAAATTTTCAAAAATCATTTCATCTTGGATGTAGCTGAACTATGGATTGTCATACGTATATGGTATACAGTTGCAGTTGCTCAATTTTTTCCTCAAAAAAATTACATAGTAAATGTTTAAAACTCTTTGTGGAAGTATAACACAATACAGAAAAGGGCATATATTATAAGTCTTTGGTCCAGTAAATTTTCACAAACTGAACATAGTTGTGGAGCTAGCACCCAGATCAAGAAACTGAATATTCTTAGTACCCCAGAAGCCCACTGAGTAAGTTCTCATTTATACAGGTGTCTGTCTCGATTACGTCCGAAAATTGATTGTATGTAGAGCAGTAATAATAGTAATATACATTTTCTATTAATATATTTAAGTCACATTTGTATATAGTTACATATGTATTGCGTACGGATTCATATTGAAGTTTTTCTGTGGAATTCCTCTCATCATTATACAACGTGTTTTAAAGACAGGTCAATAGAAATACATAGAAGATCCCTCACGTCATGCATAGCTAAAATTAAAATCACTGATTACCCTGCACATTCTTAGAGGTTTCCAGATAGCGCTGAACGCCAACCATGCAAGTCAGAGAAACAGCTGAGGACTCCGTGTAACACTCAGTGACGAGGGTGATTCAGGCCCTTGGCTATTATTAGAGCAAGCAAGTGCTAGATGTGTAAACAGACTACTAAATAATGCCCTTGGAAGAGGGTGAGAAAGTGAATCTGAGTATCTGGCCCTTAATCTCTCCAAACTGTAACAGTCCCAATCCAAATGTCACGTCAGTCCCTATTCCCGCTGCTCTTGGCCTTGGACTCTGCATGTCTGCTGCCAGGACAGAGCCGAGCTCCATGTGGCTGTGTCTGTGAGTGACCTGCCTCACCTCTCTTCGTCAAGTGCTCCTCCAGGAAGAAAGGGAGAGATGCGTGTGATGGTCAAGAAACAGTTCAGAGACTCCAGTAGGCACATTTCTCAGATCTTTTGTCACATTTTACTGTGACTTCAACTGAAATTGTTGTCTTATTGGGCTTTTTTTAAAGTGCCAGAGATCCTTTGGTAGTTCATAGGTGTGACGACTGGGTATTCATGCACATGTGTGAGATGTGCCACCCTGGCAGGTGTGGTGGCTCCCACCTGTAATCCCTGCACTGTGGGAAGCTGAGGCAGGAGGATGGCTTGAGCCCAGGAGTTTGAGCCCAGCCTTGGCAACAAAGTGAGAACTTGTCTCTACAAAGAATATACAAATTAGCCAGACATGATGGTGTGCACCTGTGGTCCCAGCTATATAGGAGGCAGAAGTGGGAGGATCCCTTGACCCAGGAGGTGGAGGCTGCAGTGAGCCATGATCTCACCACTGTACTCCAGCCTGGGCAATAGAGCTAGACTCTGTCAAAAAAAAAAAGAAAGAAACCTTTTTATGACATCAGCACATTACCTGTCTGACATGAAAGAAAAGAAAAAAAAGTGCCAGAAATAACAGAATAATTGTGTGATTTTGTGTGGGTGATAATTACATTTTACATTTGAAGGCCCAAGTCTGAAAGGTGAGCACCAGCCATATAAATGGAATCAAAGCCGAAGTTAACACAACTCTCTCCAGTGAAAATAAAATCAGTTGCACAATGAGACAAACTGGTATAATATGAAATACATTCGGGCTTTGTCCCCAATTCCTGACATGGAGCTCCTGAATCCCTTGTAATTGCCCAAGTGATAATGGTGATAGGAGCATCTTCTGTTATAATATTTGGTTCTTGTATAAAGTTGTTGAACACCTCAGAATTTCCTGAGTGATAGGAAATTCACCACTGCTGGGTTTTTTGTTTGTTTGTTTGTTTGTTTTTTTGAGACAGGGTCTTGCTCTGCCACCCAGGCTGGAGTGCAGTGACACAAACTGCTCACTGCAGCCTCGGACTCCCAGGCTGAAGTGATCCTCCCACGTCAACCTCTTGGGTAGCTGGGACTACAGGTGCACATCACCACACATGGCTAATTTTTTTTTTTTTTTTTTTTTTTTAAGATACAAGGTCTCGCCACATTGCCCAGGCTGGTCTTGAACTCCTGGGCTCAAGTGATCCTCTCACCTCAGCCTCCCATAATACTGGGGTTACAGGCGTGAGCCACTCGGCCTGGCCCCACAAGCACTTTTTATCACACCTGAGTTTATGATAATGAGGTGACTTATGGCGGAGTCCCTAGATAACTTCAAGATGGGGCCAACCAGTCACTAGAAAGAACAAGTGATTAGAGGACTAAAGTATCAGAACATTCAGCCGCTCCCACCAACCTTAAAGTATCAGAACATTCAGCCCCTCCCACCAACCTTAAAGTATCAGAACATTCAGCCCCTCCCATCGACCTCCAGGGAAAGGGTCATCAGAGGCGCCGGAGATTAAACTCCGTAAAAACTCTGGGACAATGGAAGCTCTGCTCTCCCTCCTCCAAAACTCCCCCTCTGCGTGTCTTCATCTGTATGCTTGGTAATATCCTTTATAATAAACTGGTAAACCTAAGTATTTCTCTGAGTTCTGGGAGCTGTCCTAGCAAATTAGTTGAACCCAAGTGGGGACTGTTGGAGCTTTGGTTTGTGGCTAGTAAGTCAGAATGGGTGGCCTGGACTTGAGATTGGGATCTAAAGAAGGGGGGGAAGTCTTTGGGGACTGAGACCTCAGGTAGATAGTGTCAGAATTGAATTGAATTACAGGATAACCAGCTGGTTGGTGTGTAGGGAAAAACCTACACCTGATCACAGAAGTGTGTTCTGTGTTCTATGTTTCATTGAGCATGTGAGTAGAAAGGAAAAAAATATTTGTTTTTCCCTTAATACAGAAAAATTTTTAAGAATAATTCTAAACGTACCAAATAATTACAAATATTGCTTTTTTTTTTTTTTCTTTTGAGACAGTCTCGTTCTGTCTCCCAAGCTGCAGTGCAGTGGCGTGATAACAGCTTACTGCAACCTGAACTCTCAGGCTCACGCAGTCTTCCCACCTCAGCCTGCCCTGAGGAGCTGGGACCACAGGCAGGTGACCACACCGGGCTAATAAAATCTCACTTTCATTTGGCAACATTCAGAGTCTCAGTAAATCAGAGAAATCATTTAAAATAGAATGAAGTTCAATGTAAGTTTGAGGCACAGCACTTGGAGAAAATCATCAACTCGCTGGGTGATATTTTTGTGTATTTTTCTCATTTTATCCTTATAATGGTACAATGATTTAGTTACTGCTATTACTGCCGTCTTATAACTGAGGATGCTGAGATAAGTGACTACCCGTCATGACCCACCTGGTTGGGAATGAAGGGAGAAGAGCACCCTGGTCTCTTTGACTCCAAAGTTTGTTTTCCTAAATAGTATGTTCTATGAAATGACCACATATTCCTTCAGCTCAACGATTCTACAATCTTTAGCCTAAAATGTGAATATGGAAATAGGTCAAAGCCAGAAGTGGATTTAAATGCCACTTTCATGGATACCTGCTGTATACCAGGCGTGGTACCAAATGTGCCTCAAGAACGTCATCTTTTTTTTCTTTTTCTTTTTAATTTTTTTTTGCAAACAGCATCTTGCTATGTTGTAGGTTGCCTGGGCTGGTCTTGAACTCCTGGTCTCAAGGGGATCCTTCCACCTCGACTCCCAAAGCGTTGGGATTACAGGTGTGAGCTGCCACACCCAGCCAAGGATGTTCTCACTTAAACCTGTTACAACCAGTTTTCTGATGAGTCTTAGAGAGGTGAAGAAGCTTGCCCGAGATCAAGCAGGTAAGAGGCGTGGAGGTGGGGTTTGGCAGCAGGTCAGTCAGTCAGACTAGAGACTACAGTGCTTCCTCAAGGGGACTTCTGAACAGATGAAACATGTCAGAAAAGTAACACCCTAGCTTCTGTCTTTGTTTTAAGGATAATCCTTAAACTATTACCCTTACTCCAGCCTGGGTAATAGAGCAAGACCCTGTCTCAAAAACAACAACAACAAAAAACATAACAAAAAGCAAAAAACAAACTAATATTGGTTGTTTCAAGGATGCCGCTTTGTTTTTTTGTTTGTTTGGGGTATTAGGCATCTTGGAGGCATGTGGTTCTTTTTGGTCAAGTGAATGGCTGCCCATTATTTGTGGGCCCAAGGCACAAGTATGGGTGGAGGCCCACATACCATATGACTAAATGCGTAAATACAAACCAAGCTAACATGCTGCTAAATAGATTATATTCGATCTTTCTACCTAGATAAACATATCTTTAGGATGTGTGGAAGGCCAGGTTTCAGTTTCTAATTCTCCGACTCCTTAGCATGACAAGCCAGGAGGTGACGGCATGAGGCACTCCTCTTCCTCTGCAATGAAGGATCGGATCGTGTGCTGCGCCTCCAGCCCTCCAGCTCGCGGGAGCTCTGGGCTGTGCATCACCCTCTAGGGTCTTGGGTGCGTTCCTGGCTGCGCCATCTGCTCTTAAGAAGAGGGCCCCCAGGAAGGAGCTGGAGCAAGGCCTGTAAATCAACCTGAGGCCATTTGGCAGGGAAGTCAGGGGTGCTGCGTACTTTGAAGCTTGATCTAGACAGGGGCCGTGTGACTGTTGGGTAGGCCTGGTACCTGGGCTGCATCTCCCCATCCAGAGGCTACAGTGCAGGAAGTTCAGAGCAAGGCCCCGCTATGCTCAGGGCTGCTCCTGCTGGGCCTATGGGCCCAAAGTACTGCTTGTGGCACAGAGCCAAATTCAAAGAAGCATCCTTGGCCGGGTGCAGTGGCTCACACCTGTAATCCCGAGCACTTTGGGAGGTCAAAGCGAGTGGATCACCTGAGGTCAGAGGTTCGAGACCAGCCTGGTCTACATGGTGAAACCCTGTCTCTATAAAAATACAACAAAAATTAGCCAGATGTGGTGGTGGGCAGCTGTAATCCCAGCTACTCAGGAGGCTGAGGCACAAGAATGGCTTGAACGCAGGAGGTGGAGGTTGCAGCGAGCCGAGATCGCACGATTGCACTCCAGCCTGGGCGACAGAGTGAGACTCTGTCTCAAAAACAAACAAACAAACAAACAAACAAAAAAACAGAAAAAAACCCCAAACAAACAAAAAAACAAAGCGGCGTCCTTGAAACAACCAATATTAGTTTGTTTTTTGCTTTTTGTTATGTTTTTGTTTGTTTGTTTTTGAGACAGGGTCTTGCTCTGTTAACCAGGCTGGAGTGCAGCGACACTATCACAGCTCACTGCAACCTAGACCTCCTGAGCTCGAGCAATCTTCTCATTTCAGCTTCCAGAGTAACTGAGACCACAGGTGTGTACCACCACACCTAGCTAATTTTATTTTATTTTATTGTAGAGACAGAGTCTCCCTATGTTTCCCAGGCTGGTCTCAAATGCTTGACCTCAAGCGATCTTCCCGCCTTAGCTTCCCAAAGTGCTGGGATTACAGATGTGAGCCCCCAAGGCGGCCGCCAATATTAGTTTTTAAAAGTATTTCGGGTCTTTTAACTTTGCCTAGGTTCTAAAACATTCAAAGTTATCCATTGCTGGCTGGGTGTGGTGACTCATGCCTGTAATCCCAGCACTTTGAGAGGCTGAGGTGGGAGGATCACTTGAGGCCAGGAGTTCCAGACCAGCCGGGGCAACACAGTAAGACTCCATCCCTACACAAAAATTTTAAAAATTAACTGAGTGTGGTGGCTTGCACCTGTAGTCCCAGCTACTCAGCATGCTAGGGCAGAAGAGCTACTTGAACTCAGGAGTTCAAGACAGCAGTGAGCTTGATCACGCCACTGCACTCAATGTGGGCAACAGAATTAAAGCCTATCTCTAAAAATAAAATAAAATATAATAAAATAAAAATTTAAAAAAGTTATCCAGTAAATATATTCCAGAAATAATTCTTCAATCCTCCTTTTTTCACATTTTTCTACATCTCACTGGCTCCAAAGGCCCTCTGACCACACATATCCCCTAATTAAGAAAGACAGTCTCTCTCTGTAATACCCAGGTCAATTTCTCTGGCCTGCCTACTTCCCTTCCTCCTTCCTTCCCTTTCTTTCTTTCTTTTTTTTTTCTCACTTCCTTTTTTCTCCAGCTTTTAATTATGTGAACCTGCTTAGCTTTCCTTAAGAAAAATTCCTTGTTCCTCTTCCAGCCTAGGTTTCGTGTACTCTTAGATTTTTATGCCACAGATATTTTTAACCAAGGAAAAAAGGAGCACTTAGGGATGAGGCTGGGCAGGGGTGTTAAGAGAAGGTGAGTGGGCAATGAGTAGATTCCCTAGGTTGGGAGACTGGGTGCATAGAGAGTTGATATTGTAAGAAAGATCAGGTGCCTTGGCTGGAACCTAAAACAAACAAACAAACAAAAACCTGTGAAAATGAGAGTCAGGTAGGCACCAAATAAATTGAATATATTTTACCTTTATTTGTTTTGTTTGTTTGTTTGTTTGAGAAGGGTCTTGATTTCATGCAGGCTGAAGTAGAGTAACACGAACCTGGCTCACTGAAGCCTCAACCTCCTGGGCTCAAGCGATCCTCCCACCTCAGCCCACCAAATAGTTGGAATTACAGTTGTGTGCCACCATGCCCAGCCAATTTTGGGGGATTTTGTTGGTAGATACATGGTCTCACTGTATTGCCCAAGCTGGTCTGGAACTCCTGTGCTCAACCCATCCACCCATCTCAGCTTCCCAAAATACTGAGATTACAGGCGTGAGATACCATACCTGGCCATATTTTGCCTTTTCTTTTAGAAATGTGTACACTAAAAGACTAATTTATGACATTAAAATTCAGGGAAATCACTAAAAATATATATGATGACTTTCAGGAAATTTTTTTTTTAATGCTCAATTTGATTTCTTGACTACTGTGTGTTTTTCTATCTTTGTTTTACTTTAAAAACAACAACAATAGAGCTGGGCATGGTGGCCTGAGCCTGTAATCCCAGCTACTTGGAGGCTGAGACAGGAGGATTCTTTGAGCCCAGGAGATGGAGGCTGCAGTAAACAATGATCACATCACTGCACTCCAGCCTGGGCAACAGAGTGAGGTCCTGTCTATAAAATAAAAATAAAATAACAACAATAAAAAATCATTTGTAAAAACCAGATACACTCCCAACACATCAGGATATACAGTACTAGCTATGCAACATTGGGAAGAGAGTATTAACAGAAACTGCAGTCCACTTCATTGAGTTCAAATGAGTTATTGATGGTGGTTTTTCCTTTGAATCTGGAATATTTGTCTAAATATAAGAAATACCTGCCAGATTGACTGTATTTTACTTAGCTTGTATGAATGTTAACATTTTATTTTATTTTTTATTTTTAGAGAAAGGGTCTCACTGTTGCCCAGGCTAGAGTACAGGGACATGATCATAGCTCACTGCAGGCTCCAGCTTCCAGGCTCAAGCAATCCTCCTACCTTGGCCTCCTGAGTAGCTAAGACCACAGGCATGCATCACCATGCCCAAATTTTTTAAATTTTTTTTGTAGAGATAAGGGTCTCCCTATGTTTTCCAGGCTGGCCTCAAACTCTTGGGCTCAAGCAGTCCTCCTGCCTCAGCCTCCCAAAGTGTTGGGATTACAGGCCTGAGCCACCACTTCTGGCAGAATGTTAACATTTTAAACAAGAAATAGCATATTCCTTAAAGTGCCTGCTTTCAAAGGTTGATATATTCATAAGTGAGCTTGTTTTCCTACTGAGCTGTATTTTTCTTCCTTGAATTCCATTTTGAATTGTAAACCAAAAGTAAAATTCTAAGCCCTCCTAACCATCTGAATGGACTCTCCTCTCAGCCAAGGGCGTTCCAAAGTAAACCTGAAAAAACTAGTTCAGGCCATGATGGGAAGCGGGAGCCAGACATGCCTCATTATACCCTCCTCCTTTTTGGAATTACTGATAGAATAGACTCTTTAAATCTGATAAGAAACATTTGCAATCTATTCTCTCTGAAGCCTGGTACCTAGAGACTTCAGCTGCATGATAAAACCTTGGTCTCAACAACCCCTTTTCATAACTCATACATTCCTTTCTATTGACAATAATTCTTTCAACCAATTGACAATCAGAAAACTTTAAAATCTACCTATGACCTGGAAGCCCCCTCCCCACTTTGAGTTGTCCCACCTTTCTGGACTGAACCAATGTACATCTTACATGTATTGATTGATGTCTCATGTCCCCCTAAAATGTATAAAACCAAGCTGTATTTGACCAACTTGGGCAGATACCACCTAAGGCCGTGTCATAGGCATGTCCTTAACCTTGGTAAAATAAAATTTCTAAATTGATTGAGATCTGTCTCAGATACTTTTGGGTTCACAGAATGATACTGAGAAAATAAGAACAGATCTATGTTTTATCAATAAAATTTTAAGCATACATTAACTCATAAAATAAGGTATGGTATATCTGTCTTTGTTTATAGTGCTTGTTTTTTCTTTTAAGTTTTTAATCTGTGTTTTGAAGGAAAATGCATGTGTCTGTTGCAGGTTTCTTATGAAGCATTGCGGGCAAGGGGACATCTGGCTCTTGTAAAATGAAATGAAAGGCAACATTTTCCAACAATTTTAAGTATCAAGTACTTTGGAGTAGCTTCATCAGGATAGGATTGCTGTTGTGGGTTGCTTGGTTAATTCTAGAGTAGGCAGTAATATAAATTTATATCAGCTATTTTGAACCTGTAATTTTACAATAACTAGACCTTAAGACATGAAAGCATAGTGGTTCAAATATGAATCATCATTACACTTCTTTCTAAGATCTGTTCTACAGTTTGAGTAGCTTTTCCACTAGAAGTGACACTCAGCAGGTAGGTGGGCTTTGAGTCCTTTTGTCCCACTAAAGTGAATCATAGCCATAAAAGTTTTGTTTTATGTTTTTGTCTTTTTTGTTGTTTTGAGACATTGTCTCATTCTGTCACTTAGGCTGGAGTGCAACGGTGCAATCATTGCTCATTGCAGCCTCGACTGCCTGGGTATCAAGTGATCCTCCTGCCTGGACCTCCCAAACTGCTTTGGGATTACAGGAGTGAGCCACAATGTCCAGGCTCAAAAAGTTTTAAAATATGACTGTATACTATTTAAGATTACTGTTTGGAACCTTCATTGTTGTTTAGAAAATCTGATAATTTTTTTAAGCTATCAACAAAAGAGCTTAGAGCTCAGAATGTAAGAACTGTGCGGTAATTGTCTCCTAAATTTGGTACTAATCATATCCTCTCACATACTATATTTAATTCTCGGCTTTGCTTCGAAAAGAAGACGAAACACTTGGAGAGAGTTTAAAGGAAAGCCATAAAAATGATTAAAGGTTTGGAAAACAAGCTCCATGAGCTTCGGCTTAAAGAGGCTTTGCTTATTCTGCCGGTGGCACAGAATGTGAGCCCAAAGTGGAGGGAAGCTTTCAAATGAAGGACAGCTAATATCTTTGCTACCATATAGAAAGAATTTAAGTTAAATATTAAATATCCTCACAATGGGATGATTTACCCAAAAGACCATCGAAAAGCACTGTGCAAAGGACAATTAGAAATAGGGTAGATTTTTGGCTGGGCATGGTGGCTCACACCTGTCATTTCAGCACTTTGGGAGGCCAAGGCGGGAGGATCCCCTGAGGCTAGGAGTTTAAGATCACCCTGGCTAACATAGCAAGACTTTGTCTCTATTAAAAAAGAAAAAAGAAAAGAGTAGATTTTCAACTGGTGGTGTTACAGTAGATAGTAGACATGAGCAGGGCAGGAGAGGGCCCCTCCCACCCCTACAGGGAATATTAGGCAACCATCAGTTGATGATCAGATAGTTGTTAAGCTGTCTCGCTAAAGTAATAATTGGTCACAGCTGGCACCAGGGAAAGGCAGTCTCCCAGTAGACAGAAACATCAGAAACTGGTGATCGGCAGCTTCCTGATAAGATCTCAGGAGTTAGGTGAGTCCCACTAAGAGGCAAAATGGCGGAGTATAACTGGTATATGACCTTCCTCCAGAAGCACTCAACTTGTAAGGAAAGGACGCCTCAAGTGAGCATGTGTGCAACTCCAGTAAACGTACTGTGCATGCGGCCCCTCCCAAGTGCTGGCAGGCCACTGTGCACGTGGACAGCCCACTCCAAGGGAAGAATCAGGGGAGAAGAGACACAGACCCCGGAAGAATGCTAACGTAGAACACCCCAAGTCAAAGGTCAGATCACACACTTGAATCTCTCAAGTCACCTTCTTGGCCCTCTTCCAAGTGTACTTTACTTCCTTTCATTCCTGCTCTAAAATTTGTTTTTGGCGGGGAGGGGAGACAGTCTCGCTCTGTCGCAGAGGCTAGAGTGCAGTGGCGCAATCTCGGCTCACTGCAAGCTCTGCCTCCCAGGTTCACGCCATTCTCCTGCCTCAGTCTCCCCAGTAGCTGCGACTACAGGTGCTCACCACCATGCCCAGCTAATTTTTTGTATTTTTAGTAGAGATGGGGTTTCACCATGTTAGCCAGGATGGTCTTGATCTCCTGACCTCGTGATCCGCCCGCCTCGGCCTCACCAAAGTGCTGGGATTACAGGTGTGAGCCACCTCGACCAGCCTCCTGCTCTAAAAGTGTTTAATGAACTTTCACTGCTGCTATAAAACTTGCCTCTGTCTCTCTCTTTCTGCCTTATGCCCTTAGTCAAATTCTTTCTTCTGAGGAGGCAAGAATTGAGGTTGCTGCAGACCCATCCAGATTCACTGCTGCTAACAGTAGGTAGGAGTGAGCTTTGGCCTATCTGATGCTAAGTAAAATGTAATCAATGGCCTCTTGAAATTTCTTTTGGTTTCATGATTCTAGGATCATTTTCATTTGTATAAGTGAATGGCAAATGTTATGCTACAAATGGTGAGATCATAACCTCAAAGTGGCATTCAAGATCTCCGTCAAACCCTGATGATATAGAGGAGTATTAAACCTGTTGGTAATCCAGTAAATATGACTGGATAGTGATAACGACAATATTGACAAAGAGTCCAGTTCTATTGTTGCTTAGGCCAATTCATTAATGATTAGAAAATATAATCTCCCCAGCTGGGTGAGGTGGCTCACGCCTGCAATCCCAGCACTTTGGGAGGCTGAGGCAGGCGGATCACCTGAGGTCAGGACTTTGAGACCAGCCTGGCCAACATGGTGATGAAAACTTGTCTCTACTAAAAAGTACAAAAATTAGCCGGGTATGGTGGTGGGTGCCTGTAATCTCAGCTACTCTGGAGGCTGAGGCAGGAGAATCCCTTGAACCCAGAGGCAGAGGTTGCAGTGAGCGAAGATCGTGCCATTGCACTCCAGCCTGGGTGACAAGAGTCTCAAAAAAAACCCAGAAAAGTAAAAAAGAAAATATAATCTCCCTAATTGCAGCTTGGCTTCATTGATAGCTCTATAAAATTCGAGAGAAATCATAGGAAATCATGCTTACTATAGGTTTAATTGTTGCTATGGTCTGAATGTGTGTCTGATGTGGTCAGGCTTTGTGTCCACACCCAAATCTCATCTCAAATTGTAATCCCCATGTGTTGAGGGAGGGACCTGTAATTCCCACGTGTCAAGGGAGGGAGGCAATTGGCTCATGGCGACAGTCTCCCCATGAGCTGTTCTCATGATAGTAAGTGAGTTCTCACAAGATCTGATGGCTTTGTAAGCGCCTGGCATTTCCTCATTGCACTTCTCTCTCCCCATGTGAAGAAGGTCCTCATTTCCCCTTCTCCTTCCACCATGACTGTAAGTTTCCTGAGGCCTCCCTATCCTTGTGGAACTGTGAGTCAATTCAACCTCTTTCCTTTATAAATTACCCAGACCCAGACCCAGGTAGTATATTTATAGCAGTGTGGGAATGGATTCTCAGTGTCCCTCTGCCAAATTTAAATGTTGAAATCCTAACCCCCAAGGTGATGGTGTTAGGAGGTAAGGCCCTTAGGAGATGATTACATCATGAGAGTAGAGCCCTTGTGGATGGAATTACTGACTGTGGTGTAATATGAAATGTATTTGGCCTTTGTCTCTGGTTCTTGTTACAGAGCTCTAAAACTTAGATTTTCCCTAGTGTCTTTTGTTATTTATAATGAGCCCCTTTGATAGCACCTGAGTTTATGCTGACAAGATGACTTAGGGTGGGTCCCTAGATAGTTTTATCGCTGGGCTGCTCACCAGAAAGAACACGGGATTAGACGAGTAGAGGGTCAGAACTTCAGCCCCACCCACTAACCTGCAGGAAATGGGGGCCACTGGAGATTAAACTTTATTTTAAAAACTCTTTTTTTGAGACAAGGTCTCACTCTGTTGCCCAGGCTGGAGTGCAGTGGCACAATCAGAGCTCACTGCAGACTCAACCTCTTGGGCTCAAGTGATCTTCCTATCTCAGCCTTCTGAGTACCTGGGACTATGGGCATGCACCACTATGCCTGGCTAATATTTAAAATTTCTGTAGAGATGAGGTCTCCCTAATAGGTTTCTCTTGAACTCCTGGGCTCAAGAAATCCTCCTGCTTGTGCTTCCCAAAGCACTGGAATTACAGGTGTGAGCCACTGCACCTGGCCAAAAAACTCTTGAACAATGATATTTTATGAGTTCCAGGTTGCTGAACACTTGGAGGTGCTGGGAGTGAGGGTGCTCAGAAAGGCCATGGAAGTTCTGTACCCCCTCCCCCATACCTTGCCCTCTGCACTTCTTCATCTGACTGTTCACAGTATCCTTTAAAGTAAGCTGGTAAATGGATCTAGAACTAGAAATACCATTTGACCCAGCCATCCCATTACCAGGTATATACCCAAAGGATTAAAAATCATGCTGCTATAAAGACACATGCATACGTATGTTTATTGCGGCATTGTTCACAATAGCAAAGACTTGGAACCAACCCAAATGTCCATCAATGATAGGCTGGATTAAGAAAATGTGGCACATATATATACACCATGGAATACTATGCAGCCATAAAAAAGGATGAGTTCATGTCCTTTGTAGGGACATGGATGAAGCTGGAAACCATCATTCTGAGCAAACAATCACAAGGACAGAAAACCAAACACTGCGTGTTCTCACTCATAGGTGGGAATTGAACAATGAGAACACTTGGACACAGGAAGGCTAACGTCACACACCGGGGCCTGTCATGGGGTGGGGGGAGTGGGGAGGGATAGCATTAGGAGATATACCTAATGTAAATGACAAGTTAATAGGTGCAGCACACCAACATGGCACATGTATACATATGTAATAAACCTGCATGTTGTGCACATGTACCCTAGAACTTAAAGTATAATTAAAGTAAAAAATAATAAATAATTTAAAAAGCTAGTAAACATAAGTGAAGTGTTTTCTGAGTTCTGTGAGCCATTTAGCAAATTAATGGAACCTGAAGAGGGGGTGATGCGACCCTATGACTTATAACCTGTCAATCAACAATACTGGAGGCCTGGATCTGAGACTGGCTTCTGAAACGGGGGCAGGCTTGTGGGACTGTGCCATTAACCTGTGGGATCTCACACTATTTGAAACAGTGTCAGAATCAAACTGAATTACAGGACACCCAGTTGGTGTCCACTGGAGAATCGCTTGATCTATGAGGAAAAAACCCACACATATCTGGTCACGGAAGTGTGCCATATGGAGTATGAAAGTAGAGAGAAATTTTTTTTCTTTGTTTTTCTTTCTTTTCTTTTTTTTTTTTTTTTGAGACGGAGTCTTGCTCTGTCACCTAGGCTGGAGTGCAATGGCACACTCACTGCAATCTCCACCTCCCGGGTTCAAGTGATTCTCCTGCCTTGGCTTCCCTAGTAGCTGGGATTACAGGCATGCACCACCACACCAGGCTGATTTTTATATTTTTAGTGGAGATGGGATTTCACCATGTTGGCCAGGCTGTTACCGAATTCCTGACCTCAGGTGATCCACCCACCTCCGCCTCCCAAAGTGTTGGGATTACAGACATGACCCACTGCGCCTGGCCTTTTTTCCCTTTATAGTGGCTTTATAAAAATGATTTGAAAGCGCTCCCTTGCCCGCTTCACCTTGTGAGGACACAGTGAGAAGGTGCTCTCTGTAGAGCAAGAAGTTGGCCCTCACCAGACAGCAAGTCTCTTGACTTCCCAGTCCTCAGAACTGTAAGAAATAAATTTCAGTTCTTCATAAGCCACCCAGTTAATGGTATTTTGTTATAGCAGCCCAAAGGGACTAAGACAATTATGAAGACTAACACTCAAAAGCACTGTTATGGCAATTTTAGTAACTAAGAAAAATTGCCTAAGATCAGAATGTCATAAACTAACATGTTTCTTTATCTGCAGACTCCTTTACTTGATATTAATCTTGACCATGTATACTCTTGGTGACTGTGAGGGCTCACCATGATACAGATGATAAGCTGTACAAACATGCCCACAAGTTTTCACTGTGTGTGCAAGGGTGAGGAACTATGTATACTCAGCATTTTCTGGATTCGCTTGGTATTAGAAATATTGGGGGTTTTTTGTTTTGTTTTTATTTTTTCTTAGAGACAGAGTCTTACTCTGTCGCTCAGGCTGGAGTGCAGTAGTGTGATCACAGCTTACTGTAGCCTCAACTGACTGGCTCAAATGATCCTCCCACCTCAGCTTCTTGAGTAGCTGGGACTACAGGCACGCACCACCATGCCTGGCTAATTTGATTTATTTTTTGAGACAGGGTCTCACTATGTTGCCCAGGCTGGTCTTGAATTCCTGGACTCAAGCGATCCTCCTGTCTCAGTCTCCCAAAGTGCTGGGATTAGTGAGCCACTATGACTGGTGGTTTGTTGTTGTTGTTGTTGTTATTTTCTCCTAGAGATAGGTTATTGCTCTGGCATCACCCAGGATGGAGTGCAGTGGCCCAATCATAGCTCACTGCAGCCCTGACCTCCTGGCTCAAGAGATCCTCCTGCCTCAGCCTCCTGAGTAGCTGGGATCACAGTCAGTATTACAAAGCTAGGTTTGAAATGAAAGTCTGTAGACACATCTCCTGTCCTCAAAAGAACAAAATATACTAAAGAAACATATATTGTATTTGCTAGTACAACCATACTGTTTATTATATAAATACTTTTTTTAAACCAAAGTTTCTATACACTAGAATTTGGGGGAAGCCATAATATCAAGCAAAGAAAATTCAAAATTTCACTTTAAACATTACTTCGACAGTAATAAAAGTATTTTGCCAAACTTTATTTATTTATTTATTTCTCATTAAACTTTTTTAATGGGTCTCAAAATTCTGTGACAAATTTTTGGTCAAGTTGTTTCCATTAAACAGTACTGATTTTAAAAACTAATAATTTAAAACTGCCACATGCAAAAAAGAAAACCAAAGTGGTCCACAAAACATTCTCCTTTCCTTCTGAAGGTTTTACGAGGCATTGTTATCATTAACCAGTCTTTTACTACTAAACTTAAATGGCCAATTGAAACAAATAGTTCTGAGACCATTCTTCCATCACTGATTAAGAGTGGGGTGGCAGGTATTAGGGATAATATTCATTTAGCCTTCTGAGCTTTCTGGGCAGACTTGGTGACCTTGCCAGCTCCAGCAGCCTTCTTGTCCACTGCTTTGATGACACCCACCGCAACTGTCTGTCTCATATCACGAACAGCAAAGCGACCCAAAGGTGGATAGTCTGAGAAGCTCTCAACACACGTGGGCTTGCCAGGAACCATATCAACAATGGCAGCATCACCAGACTTCAAGAATTTAGGACCATCTTCCAGCTTTTTACCAGAACGACGATCAATCTTTTCCTTCAGCTCAGCAAACTTTCATGCAATGTGAGCCGTGTGGCAATCCAATACAGGGGCATAGCCAGCGCTTATTTGCCCTGGATGGCTCAGGATAATCACCTGAGCAGTGAAGCCAGCTGCTTCCATTGGTGGATCATTTTTGCTGTCACCAGCAACGTTGCCACAATGAACATCCTTGACAGACACATTCTTGACATTGAAGCCCACATTGTCCCCAGGAAGAGCTTCACTCAAAGCTTCATGGTGCATTTTGACAGATTTTACTTCCGTTGTAATGTTGACTGGAGCAAAGGTGACCACCATACCAGGTTTGAGAACACCAGTCTCTACTCGGCCAACAGGAACGGTACCAATACCACCAATTTTGTAGACATCCTGGAGAGGCAGGCGCAAGGGCTTGTCAGTTGGACGAGTTGGTGGTAGGATGCAGTCCAGAGCCTCAAGCAGTGTGGTTTCACTGGCATTGCCATCCTTACGGGTGACTTTCCATCCCTTGAACCAAGGTATGTTAGCACTTGGCTCCAGCATGTTGTCACCATTCCAACCAGAAATTGGCACAAATGCTACTGTGTCGGGGTTGTAGCCAATTTTCTTACTGTAAGTGCTGACTTCCTTAACAATTTCCTCGTATCTCTTCTGGCTGTAGGGTGGCTCAGTGGAATCCATTTTGTTAACACCAATAATTAGTTGTTTCACACCCAGTGTGTAAGCCAGAAGGGCACGCTCTCGGGTCTGCCCATTCTTGGAGATACCAGCTTCAAATTCACCAACACCAGCAGCAACAATCACGACAGCACAGTCAGCCTGAGATGTCCCTGTAATCATGTTTTTGATGAAGTCTCTGTGTCCTGGGGCATCAATGATAGTCACATAGTACTTGCTGGTCTCAAATTTCCACAAGGAGATATCAATGGTGATACCACGTTCACACTCAGCTTTCAGTTTATCCAAGACCCAGGCATACTTGAAGGAGCCCTTTCCCATCTCAGCAGCCTCCTTCTCAAATTTTTCAATGGTTCTTTTGTCGATGCCACCGCATTTATAGATCAGATGGCCAGTAGTGGTGGACTTGCCCGAATCTACATGTCCAATGGCGACAATGTTGATATGAGTCTTTTCCTTTCCCATTTTGGCTTTTAGGGGTAGTTTTCACGACACCTGTGTCCTGGCGGCAAACCCATTGTGAAAAAGCACCAAACTTTATTAACCTAAACCTAATAATGAAAAAAGTAGAAAAGTCAAGAATGTGGAACATTATTTAATACTATTGGGAAAAATGTCATTATCATAGAAATATTTTTAGGCAGAAAAATTGTTGTAGATTAAGAATTAAAGAGAAATAATCAAATGCAATGTACAAATCTTGCTTGGAACCCAGATTCAGAAAAATAAAACCCAGCTCTAAGACGTTTTTTAAATAACTGGAGAAATTCAAACATAGACCGTGTATTAGATAACATACAACTAATGCTAATTTTCTTGTTTGATATTATGATTGGTTATATAAAATATATCCTTATTCTTAGACAATCTCTCTCCCTCTCTTCCTTTCCATATGTGTGTGTATATATAAATAGCCAGCTGAGGCTGGGTGTGGTGGTGCCTGCCTGTAATCTCGGCTGCCTGGGAGGCTGGGGCAGAAGGATCACTTGAGCCCAGGAGTTCAAGGGTGTAGTGCACCCTAATTGCACATGTGAATAGTCACTACACTTCAGCCTGAACAATACAGCAAGAACCCATCTCTTCTTTGTTAGGCCACCATGCCCAGCCTATAATTTTCTTAATAACTTGAATACTGCATAAAGTTCATCTAAACGAACTGCCCACTGAATCGATCCCAATTGATTAATAGAGATGGGGTTTCACCATGTTGCCTAGGCTGGTCTTGAACTCATGAGCTCAGGCAATCCACCCACCTCGGCTCGCAAAGTGCTGGGATTACAGATGTGAACCATTGTGCCTGACCTACCATTAGACTTGTAATTGGTCAATCACAGTCCTTACCATGTTCATTTGTGATTTGCTAGATTGGTTGGAACTTGCATAATTTATATTTGGATTAGAGAATCCCTCTGGAATGCCACAAACCGGTTTTGCTTTGCTGATTAAATTCTTTGTTGCATGTTTTGCAAAAGGAATCCAGCTAGATTACAAAATGCTACACACCCAGTAAATGCTTCAGAAACACAAGTTGGACAGAGCATTTTATTTCTTCTCAGGAGCTGCCTGAGTCACCTGATGACTTGTTGGGTCTTGAGAGCCTGCTTGAATAGAACAGGCTTGAGCTGTCAGAGAAATTGTTTGTGGCACGTTATTTCAAATAAGGTTCAATACATGTTTTATGGATTGTTTCTTTTAATACAAATAATGCAAGATATTTTGGTAAACTTTTATTATTGAAACAATATTTAAATTATTTTGCTTTGTCATATAGGGATTGAGCAATTTGGAAGAGTTGGGACTGTTAAAATATTTCAGGGAGCATGCAATGCATTCTTGCAATAAGAGGCAAAACATCATAAAATGTCAAGAGAATGCCCCTCTCTATTTTGCGAAAGGCAAGTTCAAAGATGTTCTGAATAATCACCAAGGATACCTAGCAATTATGATGTGGTTTCTTTTCAGGGGCAAAAGCAAGAAGCCTTGTGCCATGGATACATTTGTAGCTAATTATTTGTTACATAAAATGATATGATATAAATCAGATTGGGGTATAAAATTTTCACAGAATGTATTCAGAAAGGCCCATTCTTATACATGCAGGGCTTTGGTGCGCCATATTGTTGAAAGGTTCCAGGGAATTGACTCATTAACTGAACATCACTTCACCCCAAGGGTCAGTTGACTTTAGTGGATTAGGAACAACTTGAGAATTAATCACAGTAAACATAGTGGAATTTTCACTCCCCTTGTCTCTACTTTCATTGTTCTTTGCCCTCTGTTATTAGGTATTGTGTGGGTTTTATTAAAAGTTGTATATGTGTCAACCTCCCCCTCAGGATCATACAAAATCAGGGACGATGTTCTATCAGTATTTTCTTTATCATAGTCTCTTGTATGTTACCTTGTACAGACAGTCGTTGACTTATCAAGGTTCGATTTAAATTTTTCAACTTTACAGTGCTGTGAAAGCAATACATGTGAGTAGAAAGTGTACTTTAGGGACCCATACAACCATTCCGCTTTTCACTTTCAGTATAGTATTCAAAAAATTACATGAGATATTCAATACTTTATCATAAAATAGGTTTTGTGTTAGATGATTTTCCCAACCATAGGCTAATATAAATGTTCTGCACATGTTTAGGGTAGGCTAGACTAAGCTATGATGTTTTGTAGGTTAGGCATATTAAATGCATTTTCAACTTATGGCATTTTCAATGTATGATGGGTTTTATCAGGATGTAACCCCATCTTAAGTGGAAGAGCATCTGTACATACAAATGCCTCAATAAATGTTTATTGGATTAATTGACTGGGGATAGAAAGACATGAAGGAGTCAAGAATGATTACATTTCAGACAAAATACATTGACTGGGCAACTGACACAAAGATGGGGCAAGATAAATGCATTCTGGAACCATTTAGAGCAGATTTAATATCATTCACATTATTTAGGAGCAAATGAAAATGGCCCTTTGGTGCCCTTTTATCCTTCCCTCTCTTGTTCTCTTCATCTTTAAGCTTTTTACTCATGGAAATAATTGACTATTGAGTTTCTGAGGCTGCACGAAATGCTTAGAAATGACTGAACCCATAATCCAAGTGAGCCCAGAGACCTTTGGAAGAAATACTTTTTACTCATTTTTTTATGAGACAGGGTCTCGCTCTATTGTGCAGGCTGGAGTGCAGTGGCACAATCAGGGCTCATGGCAGCCTCTACCTCCTGGACTCAAGTGATCCTCCAACCTCAGCCTCCTGAGTAGCTAAGACTTACAGGCAAGCACCACCACGCCTGGCTAATTTTTACTTTTTTATTTTCTGTACAGATAGGGTCTTCCTACATTGCCCAGGCTGGTCTCAAACTCCTGAGCTCAATCAATCCTCCCACCTCGGCCTCCTAAAGTGCTGGGATAATAGGCATGAGCCACTGTGACAGACCTATCCATGCTTTTTAAAAAAACAAAATGAGTTATTTTTTACTTAATCATAGCTTCTAAACTGTTTTGGAGAAGTCTGAGCTGTATTTCTAAGAGAATAGCAACCTGCTAAAGGCATTGCCAGAAAGTCAGACCCCTTCCCCACCCCTGCCCCAACCCCCCCACTCCCCCGGGCCCCAGGTCCTTAGGGGTCTTGCTAGTGTCAGCCCTGGCCCCTCACCTTGTTTCTGTGTGGAGTTAAGGAATGTTGCCTGAAAGAAGATGTAAATAATTAGGGAGATTCCCCCTTCTCTTTCCACCTATTCCTCCTTACCCCAGACAATCCACTAACACCTTCTAGAGCAACAGAAATTTAAAATTAACAACTGACACTAACTTCATGGAGTCACAGGCCAAAATTTCATGCATAAAAACAATACATCAAGTTCCCAGAGCACTTCCAGATAATTATTAGAAAAATGTCAACTTTACCTTATTACTAGGACCATTCAGTCCCTATAAATAGGATTCCATTAAAAGAAATCACGGAAAGGCTGGCGCGGTAGTGTGCACCTGTAATCTGAGCTACTAGACAGGCTGAGGCAGGAGGATTGCTTGAGGCCAGGAGTTCTAGGCTGTCCTGTGCTATGATCATGCCACTGCACTCCAGGTTGGGAGACACAGGGAGACGTGTCTTTAACCAAACAAGCAAAAAAAGTCATCATTTCCAAGTAGGAAGTGTAATGTGAGCTGTAGTGCCCTGCCTAGGTCCCTAGTGAGAGGTGACAGCGTGCTGGCAGTCCTCACAGCCCTCACTCGCTCTTGGCGCCTCCTCTGCCTGGGCTCTCACTTTGGCGGCACCTGAGGAGCCCTTCACCTGCCACTGCACTGTGGGAGCCCCTTTCTGGGCTGGCCAAGGCCAGAGCCGGCTCCCCAGCTTGTGAGGAGGTGTGGAGGGAGAGGCGCAGGTGGGAACCGGGGCTGCGAGCGGTGCTTACGGGCCAGCACAAGTTCCGGGTGGGCGTTGGCCCTGCAGGACCTGCACTAGGAGCGGCTGGCCAGCCCGCCGGCCCCGGGCAGTGAGGGGCTTAGCAGCCGGGCCAGCAGCTGCTGTGCTCAATTTCTCGCTGGGCCTTAGCTGCCTTCCCGCAGGGCAGGGCACAGGACCTGCAGCCCGCCATGCCTGAGCCTCACCCCTCCGTGGGCTCCTGTGCGGCCCAAGCCTCCGCCACAAGTGCCGCCCCCTGCTCCACAGCACAGAGTCCCATCAACCACCCAAGGGGTGAGGCGTGCGGGCGCACGGCCGGGACTGGCAGGCAGCTCCACCTGCAGCCCCTGTGCGGGATCCACTGGATGTAGCCCCTGGGCTCCTGAGTCTGGTGGGGACGTGAGAACCTTCATGTCTAGCTCAGGGATTGTAAATACACCAGTCCGCACTCTGTATCTAGCTCAAGGTTTGTAAACACACCAATCAGCACCCTGTGTCTAGCTCAGGATTTGTGAATGCACCAATGGACACTCTGTATCTAGCTAATCTGGTGGAGATGTGGAGAACCTTTGTGTCTAGCTCAGGCGTTGTAAAGGCACCAATCAGCACCCTGTCAAAACAGACAGCTGGGCTCTCTGTAAAATGGACCAATCAGCAGGATGTGGGTGGGGCCAGATAAGAGAATAAAAGTAGGCTGCCTGGGCCAGCAGTGGTAACCCATGTCCCCTTCCACACTGTGGAAGCTTTTTTCTTTCACTCTTTGTGATAAATCTTGCTGCTGCTCACTCTTTGGGTCCACACTGCCTTTATGAGCTGTAACACTCACCACGAAGGTCTGCAGCTTCACTCCTGAAGCCAGCGAGACCACTAACCCACCAGAAGGAACGAACAACTCCAGACGCGCCACCTTTAGAGCTGTAACACTCACCACAAAGGTCTACAGCTTCACTCTTGAGCCAGCAAGACCATGAACCCACCAGAAAGAAGAAACTCTGAACACATCGGAACATCAGAAGGAACAAACTCCGGACACGCCACCTTTAAGAACTGTAACACTCACCGCAAGGGTCCGCGGCTTCATTCTTGAAGTCAGCGAGACCAGGAACCCACCAATTCCAGACACACTAGCATCATTTCAGGACTGAGGGACTCATTCCACAGCTGCTAGGAATGCTGGTACTGACAATTTCCACCTGAGAGAGTGAGAGTCCTAGAAAGCCCAACCCCAAAGGCCACATTTTCCTTCCACCAGTCTGGGGCATTGAAAGACTGGGTGTATAAAGGACTGGACACCCCCACCTGCAATTTTGGATTACTCGAAAGGGCCAACCCAGACAAGTTTGGGAGTACTTGCCCAGCTCCCTTTCTCTGATACCTGCCCACCTTTCTATCCACGGAGGTTTTGCTGAAGCCATGTTTGTGTCACATGACTTCTCTCCTGGCCAGGTCACATGGTGCAACTGGGCCAATCCGATGCTTTCTTCTGGGAATCTGGAAAAAGGCTTGAGAAAGTTCATCTGTGCCTGATAAGTGTGACTAGTGTGAGGGGCCCCAGCCTGCCTAGTGGACTTGAGAAGGAGCAAAACATCGTCCCAGGGAGACAAAAATGAAGGTATTGTGAAAGAAGCCAAGATGAGAGAAGAACCAACTACATAATGCAATCCAATGCAAAATTAGCTGACCCCTCATTAACAATGAGGACATTAGGCCGGGCGCGGTGGCTCACGCCTGTAATCCTAGCACTTTGGGAGGCCGAGGCCTACATCCAATGCAAAATGAAAGGCAGAGCCTCTTGTTCAAAAAGCAGGACAACAGTACTTTTAAGGAACTAAAATATAAAGCTCTTTCCTTTCTTCCATGGTCTTTCTCTCAGTTTGTCCTGGTGTGTTTTATTTGCTATTTGACGCCATTACAGGTAAAGAAAAATTGAAATTTGATTTTTGATTTTTTTTTGGTAGAAATGGGCCCTTGCTGTATCACTCAGGATGATCTCTAACTCCTATTCTCAAGCGATCCTTCTGCCTCGGCCTCGGAAAGTGCTGGGGTTACAGGCGTGAGCCACTGCGCCTGGCCTAAAAAAAAAATTTAATTTAAAATTATTAGTATACATTCTACCATTTGTCTTGTACAAAGTCAGGCTTTCTTCTTTCTTCCGGGGGATGCTTGAATTGATTTTATGGAGTCATAAGGCATTAAAGATACATTTTTTGTCCATTTTATAACATATTATCATTTCTTCTTTGTTTTTAGCTCTAAAACAAATGCTAAAGTCCGTAATTACCAAGTAAGTTACTGCTTTTATAAGTTCTCCTTTAATACTGCCCTATGTTTTCTAAAAGTTCTACAGTGAGCAATCATTATTCTTATAATTAGATTAAAAAAAATAAAACTGGCGGCCGGGCGTGGTGGCTCACGCCTATAATCCTAGCACTTTGGGAGGCCGAGGCAGTGGATCACAAGGTCAGGAGATCCAGACCGTCCTGGCTAACACAGTGAAACCCCATCTCTACTAAAAATCAAAAAATTAGCCAGGCATGGTGGTGCACACCTGTAGTCCCAGCTACTCAGGAGGCTGAGGCAGGAGAAGCACTTGAACCCAGGAGGCAGAGGTTGCTGTGAGCCAAGATCATGCCATTGTACTCCAGCCTGGGCAACAAGAGTGAAACTCCATCTTAAATAAATAAATAAATAAATAAATAAATAAATAAATAAATAAAATAAAAATGGCTTCTCTATGGGGTAGTCCTGCTCTGCCTGTGGAGCAGCCACCCTTTTATAAAAAATAAAAAAAAAAAATAACAACAATAAATTTTGTTTTGACAAATGAGTAACAGAAAAGCCCTTCCCTCAACCCTTGTTTCTTGGTCATCTGCACTACCTATTTTTCTTTTTGTTAAAATTGAGATAAATTCACATACCATAATGTGATGCTTGTTTTCCACGAAAATATGAGAACATTAACTTACATGTGGAATCATTGAAATTATACAATTCATCTTTTATAACTCCTACATGCAGATATATTTTGTTCTTACCAGAACAGTGTAAACACCGCATAAAACTAACTCAAACGTTTTTGTTTCACTTCTTAATATGCGCACATTCTGTCGATACTCTATCTTCAGTTTACTGATTAGTAAGGAAAGACTAAAAGGAAAAGGAACTACTAGTTGCCCCATCTTCCCCTTTCCTTTAATGTCCTCATTGTTTTTTTGTTTTTTTTTTGATATGGAGTCTCGCTCTGTCACCCAGGCTGGAGTGCAGTGGCGCAATCTCGGCTCACTGCAAGCTCCGCCTCCCGGGTTCAGGCCATTCTCCTGCCTCAGCCTCCGGAGTAGCTGGGACTACAGGCACCCGCCACTGCGCCCGGCTAATTTTTTGTATTTTTAGTAGAGACGGGGTTTCACCGTGGTCTCGATCTCCTGACCTCGTGATCCACCCGCCTCGGCCTCCCAAAGTGCTGGGATTACAGGCGTGAGCCACCGCGCCCGGCCTAATGTCCTCATTGTTAATGAGGGGGTCAGCTAATATACGGAAATAATACAAGAAAGGATATGATGGAATTCATTGGTTATCCATATTTCTTAGAATGCTGTAGGGGAGCTACAATTTCTTCTTTTTCCTATTACCCAGCTAGTCCTAAGAATTAAAGTGACGTAAGACCGACTAACAGGAGAAAAGTATACGGATTTAATGTGGTAACATTTTCACGGGAGCTCCCACAAGAAAAATGAAGACCCAAAGAAGCAGTTAGGGACAAAAACTTATACATTGGATTGGACCTAGAGGAGTAATTTGTGAAATGTGACAAGACAAAGGAGTCTGGGCTAGGGCAGTTAATTGTTGAAAAGTGGCTAGGAAAACAAGGCATAGTTTCACAAGGTGTATTTGAACATATTTCTCTGGGCCTCAACTCCCTGATTCTGGTGATATCTTCCTCCTGGTATAGGGAGGACGTCTTTTACATGAGAGTTTTAGTTACTGCTTTCAGGAAGAAAAAGAGAAGGTCAGCATGCCTTTCTTGCATCTGCTGTTTTTCAAGTGCCTGTAACTCAAAATAATCACTATGTGAAAGTGACATATTTTGGGGTAGCATGCTCCGAACCCTGTCAATGCCATGGCCGTTGTCTGAACTGCATTGGAAGCAAGTTCTGGTCCTAAGAAAGTGTGGTCCACCAAGATTGTCAGCACTTCTGCTTACCCAGTCCCAGACATAACATGCGTTGAGTCTTGCTCAACTCCTGTCCATGGTGGCTTTGTCAAAATTCTGTGCTCATGGGGCAGCACAAACACAACATGAGAGCTAGGGTGAACTGGAGCCCATGGTAGACATGCATATTTTGTGTATCTCGTCTGCTTCACACACGTTCCATGGGCCCAGCAGAGTTCACTTAGAAAACACAAGGTGAAAGGTATAATTATGAAGGCCATGGAGCATTAAACCAAGCATGGTGCCCTAGTAAGCCTGGAGCCATGTGCGCCTGACAAGTCATGCTTCCATGATGCCACCCAGGGTGCAAAATAGCAAAAGAGATGTGATGGTTCCCACACCCATTTATTCTCATTAGTAACATGGGACAAACCTGTAGTGTTACAAGTCCAAGAGTGAGCTGGTTTTGTAGCTTTCACTCAAGGGTCTTAATGAATTTAATTACATTCACTCAGTGACTTTTGTTTTTCCAAATTGACGGGTCTGAATCATGTTAGTCTGTGTTTAAATGGAAAGCCCTTCTGGTAACTTGAATGCTTTGTCCTGACCCCTTCCTGTAACTTCTCCAGCTTCACTCCCCACCCCACCCACCCCCACCAAGGGCTGTGAATGTGGGAGCACACTATCCTAGGCCAGGTGCAGAGACAAACTAGCTATCCTCTGTGCTATTCCATTTACTTGACTTTTGCACGGAAGCTGCACACTTTTTCATCTTTCAAGAGTTCCGAAAACCAAGAGCTCAGTTGCTGGTGCCAGGCTGTCGGGATTTGAATCTCATTTCCACCATTTGCTTACACACCTGCATGCTTCAGTTTCCTCATCTGTAAAGTGGGAATACTATTAGGTTGGTGCAAAAGTAATTGCAAAAACCACACCTAATAAAAGTCCTTACCACATAAGGTTGTGAGGATTAAAAGAGTCACTATATGGAGCATTTAGAATCTTGTCTGATAATACTAAGTGTTATCCATGTATTTGCCATTTTTATTGCTCCCCCAAATATAAAGGTCTTTATTCTTTTTATAGCAAAATGTACATGCCAAGTATAAACTTTTTAAATGAAAACTTGGCAAGAAAAGAAATCACTCATAATTCAAGAATTGACCATAGATACCTTTGTTTTGCTTTGTTTTGTTTTGTTTTGAAGTACAGGTGGGGTCTCCCTATGTTGCGGAGACTGGTCACAAACTCCTGGGCTCAAGTGCTTCTCCCACATTGGCCTCCGAAAGTGTTGAGATTACAAGCGTGGGCCTCCACGCTCAGCCCATTGCTAAAGTTTGATGTATCTCTTCCCAATCTTTTTTTCTTTCCTATGCACACATGTGTTTTTTTTCCTTTTTCTGAAACTGGGAATAAATATACATGATACATGGTAGCCTCATTTAGTTTCACTATATGCTATAAATATTTTTTCACTGTTACAAAATCATTGTAATGCCTGTATATTATGTCATGGCATAGGTATACAACAATTTATTAAGGAAATTCGATTTTGAAAACATTTGGGGTTGGGTGCAGTGGCTCACGCCTGTAATCCCAGCACTTTGGGAGGCTGAGGCAGGTGGATTACTTGAGGTTAGGAGTTTGAGAGCAGCCTGACCAATGTGGTGAAACCTTGTCTCTACCCAAAAAAAAAAAAAAAAAAAAATCCGGGCATGGTGGCGCATGTCTGTAATCCCAGCTACTTGGGAGGCTGAGGCAGGATAACTGCTTGAACCCAGAAAGTGGAAGCTGCAGTAAGACAAGATCACGCCATTGCACTCTAGCCTGGGCAACAAGAGTAAAATTCTGTCTCAAAAAAAAAGAAAAAACATTTAGGTTTCTAGTTTTTCAGTGTTATAAGCCATATGATGCAAATAGTCAGTTTGGTGTATATTTCTATAGAATATATTTTTCATCTCTGTATATAAGTTCCCATGGTAATGTTTAATCCTTCTCTTAGGTTATATTTGATAGCTCAAAGTTCGTCAGTTTACAGACTTAGGTTGTATCATTTTTCTTTAATTGCATTATTTAACATTTGTCCTTAATTAAAGCTCCTGTGCCACTTTTCTGCTGACAAATGTGTCCTTGAATTTTTTCACCTTCATCGATTAGTTAATTCTCTACTTAGTGAGCTTACTGTATCCACAAACTTCAGAGCTCCTGGTATACTTATGCTTCCAAATCAGTTATAACACTATCAAAGTTATTTAGCTCAAGAACTGAAGCTTTAGATTATTTTCCATGGCTGCTCTTTAAACGCTTTCCAAAACAAACCATTCTGTGGTGAAATCCTACAATAGTAAGTCATTAGAGCTGAAGGGATCTTTATAGATCTTATTAAAATCTTCTTACCAGAGGCCCTGGGTATTCGAACAATAGATACATTCTCTCTACCCCTGTCTATACTTATTTACCATCCCAAAAACTTTTAAATTAATAAGACTTGATTTCCCCTTTATATTCCCTTCTGAAGGCCAAATGCCTCTTGCCCCTTTCAGAAATTGAGGAGAGTCATTTCCGTGTATGCTGCGTATGTGACTGTGTGTGTGTATGTGTGTGTGTGTGTGGTGTATGTGGGTATGTGTTTGTGGGGGGAAGGGTGTGTGTTCATGCAACAAGTTGGATAAAGCATTGGTATTTCTTATATAGTTGGAAATTCCTATTTTATGCCATGAGCTTGTCATATGAGCAGGCCTCAAACTAAAAGGTCAAGTAGACAAGTTCCTCTTCAGTTGTTCTGCTTCTGGGAAACCCAGCTCTATCCCTTGGGTCTGAGAGGAACTGAAAAAGCAAACTCCCACAAAGCTGTGAGTGATTCAGTATTATCCCTATTGGAGGTGTGGCATTAAAGAAGATGTATCAGAAGGTGTGATGTCATACTAACTGCTAATACTGGGGATTTTGACCGTCAGCCAGAATAAGTCATATTTACAAGTTTCACATCAGTTATTTACTCAATAAGCATTTAGTGATTATAAAACTGCTTTTGCAAAATTATGACAATGTGTAGGGAAACACTCTCCCCAAACTGTTCTTCCTCTACTTTCACACCAGAATAATCACCAACACAGGGGAAGACTTCTGTGACCAAATGTCGGAGGGGCATTCGCCACACACCAAGCAGTGGACACCAGCTGGGTTTCCTCTAGTTCAGTTCTGACATTATGTACCTGGAGATAGCATCAGATCCCACAGGTGGGCTCAGTTCCCAAGACTGCCCTTCCACACACACCAGTCACAAATCCAGGCCTCTGAACTTCTGACAAACCAGCTTCAAGTTGGGGTTCCCACAACCCCCTCTTTGCGTTTAATTAATTGGAAGGAGCAGCTCACAGAACTCAGAGAAAACACTTACCTATATTTACTGGTTTATTAAAAAGGATATTGCAAAGGACACAGATGGAGACGTGTGTAGGGAAAGGTAAGGGGGAGGGGGCGCAGAGCTTCCATGCCCTCCCTGGGTGCTGGTCTCCAGAAACCTCCACTGTTCAGCTATCCAGAAGCTCAATGAACCCTGTCCTCTTGGATTTTTATGGAAGCTTCATGACATCAGCATTCCTTCCCCCGGGGCATAGCGTGGAATGTTCTCATGGGAGGGTCTTAAGACAAACAGTTAGAAAGGCAGGTGAGGGGGGTAGTGATGGTTGTGGGGGTGGACATGACACATTAGAGTGAAAGGAGGGCAGGAGAAGGTCAGAGACCTGCCTCTGAGGCCTAACACACCCAACATTCTAACAAAAGGCTGTAACAGAGGCTACAGGAGTTATGAGCCAAGAACTATGGATGAAATCCAGTATATATCACAATGTCACAGACAGTAAGAAATCTGACATAGTTGATTCCATCTTGCTTCTGGCTTCCCAGCTGTCCTTGGCCATTCCTGGGTAGGCCAAACTAACCTTGGGAGGAATCTAGTTTATGGTTTAATGTTAAAGCAAAGATGATAGCCCTTTCCAAAACTAAGCCATCTTTGTAAAACTAATGAAAGGCTACAATGTTAGGATTATGAGAGGGGCCTGGATTCCAATAAGATAGGCATGGTTTTATTTATTTATTTATTTATTTATTTATTTATTTTGAGATGGAGTCTCATTCTGTCACCCAGACTGGAGTGCAGTGGCGAGATCCTGGCTCACTGCAACCTCTACCTCCAGGGTTCAAGTGATTCTCCTGCCTCAGCCTCCTGAGTAGTTGGAACTACAGGCGCATGCCACTATGCCCAGCTAATTTTTGTATTTTTAGTAGAGACAGGGTTTCACCATGTTAGCCAGGCTGGTCTTGAACTCCTGACCTCAGGTGATCTGCCTGCCTTGGCCTCCCAAAGTGCTGGGATTACAGGCACAAGCCACCAAAACTGGCCTCTGGATAGGTATAGTTTCTACAATCCCTTACTGCTCAGGGTTCATGTGGCTAGCGGTCACAAGATTGATGACTTTCCCAATTGCTCCTATAGATAATGTCACTGTCATAGAAGCTAGGATTGGTTTTTTTGAGCTATCTTTCACACTGACTCCACCTGGGGTTGTGACTCATGACTCAATGGATCCTGTGACCTGACCCAGAAGTGGACTCAGCCCAACCAATCAGCATCACCCATTCCCCAGCCCCTTCCCACCAAATTGTCCATAAAAACCCTAACCCCCAAGCATTTGGGGAGACTCATTTGAGTGATAGCTCCAGTTCTCCTGCATGGGTTGGCCTCACATCAATTAAACTCTTTCTCTACTGCAGTGCTGTGGGCTCAGTGGATTGATTTTGTCTGTGCAGCAGGCAGGAAGAACCTGTCGGGTGATCACAATTACCCTGCATGGCTAAGCACTGTACTAACTATTAGGGATACCTAGAAGCCCATGCTTTCAAAGAGTGTGTGATTTAGCAGGAGAAGGAGACATAATTGTAATACATTATAGTAGGGTAAAAGTGTAACATAACGGGTTAGTTGCCCAATGTGCAAAGCAATGTGCTGAGACACCAAGTTGCATCAGAGAAAGAGGTTTCATTGTAGGACTGCCAAATGGGGAGACAAGAGGAAACCTCAAACCTATCTCCCCAAGGAGTTTGGGGATAGGGTTTTCAAGGGGTTTGGAGTGGGCTTAAGTGTGGAGATTATTGATTGGTTCTAGAGTACAGGGTGAAGTCGCAGGACAGGGAGATGAAGAAGCTGTATTCTCATGCTTATTTGGTTCCTCTGTGGGGGTCTTTAAACTGGTTGGTGTAAGTGATTCTGCTGGAATTCAGGATCTGCTTAAGCAATTTCTTCCTTTCTTCCCCTCTTTCTCTTTCTTTCTTCTTTCTTCTTTCTTTCTTTCTCTCTCTCCTTCCTTCCTTCCTTCCTTCCTTCCTTCCTTCCTTCCTTCCTTCCTTCCTTCCTTCCTTCTTCTCTCTCTCTTTCTTTCTTTCTGTCTCCCAAGCTGAAGTGCAGTGGTGCACTCTGTGCACTGCTGCCTTGACCTCCTAGGATTAAGTGATCCTCCCACCTCAGCCTCCTGGGTAGCTGAGACTACTAGGCATGCATCACCATGCCTGGCTATGCTTAAGCAATTCTTAAACAAAAGCCTTATGATTCTAACATAAGAGATCCTATCTAACATCAGAAATTCTATCTATAGGAACATGGAGATGCAAATGGTCGGTATCTAGTGTTATGTGACCAGGAAGAAAGTGGGTCAAAGTGCAGCCTGATTAATGCTTAATTATAGTTATGTTTCTGTCCAGAATTCTTGTTAACCTGTGAGGATGGCTTTAAGAGTAGGCATAAAGACATGCCCAAACTATGGGATATCAGGAAAAGAGGAGTGGCTGGGCGTGGTGGCTCATGCCTGTAATCCCTATACTTTGTGAGGCCAAGGTGGATGAATCACATGAGGTCAGGAATTCCAGACCAGCCTTGCTGATATGGTGAAATCCCATCTTTACTAAAAATACAAAAATTAGCCGGGCATGGTGGCATGCACCTGTAGTCGCAGCTACTTGGGAGGCTGAGGTGGGAGAATTGCTTGAACCTGGGAGGCAGAGGCTGCAGTGAGCTGAGATCGCACCACTGCACTCCAGCCTGGGTGAGAGTGAGACTCCATCTCCAGAAAAAAAAAAAAAAAAAAAAAAAAAAGGAGAAGAGAAGCATGAGAATAGAAATTGTAATTGTTTGCCCACCATCCCTAGCACCTCTCCTCTTTGGGCAGCAGTCATAGGGTGAGAGAGTTGATCTCAGCTCTAGGGCTGGGCCCTGAGGAATCTAAGTCACTCAGTGATATGGTTTGGATCTGTGTCCCCACCCAAATCTCACGTGCAATTAGAGTCCGCAGTGTTGGAGATGGAACCTGGTGGGAGGTGATTGGATCATGAGGGTTGATCCTTCATGAATGGTTTAGCACCATCACTTAGTGCTGTTCTCGTGATAGAGTTCTCACAAGATCTGGTTGTTTAAAAATGTGTAGCATCTCCCTCCTTGCTCTCTCTTGCTCCCACTCTGGCAATGTGGCATGCCTGCTCCCCCTTCACCTTCTGCCATGATCATAAGCTTTCTGAGCCCTCCCCAGAAGCCAAGCAGATGCCAGCATCATGCTTCCTGTGTAGCCTGTGGAACCATGGGCCAATTAAACTTCTTTTCTTTATAAATTACCCTGTCTCAAGTATTTCTTTATAGCAGTGAAACAACAGGCTAATACCCTTAAGGACCCACAAGCTGAACTCACTGGACACAGGGCATCCCAAGGTCGCTGGTCTTGGTTCATGTGTCTCTGCTCAGGCCATTGACAAGTGTGGAGAGGTTTTCGAAGAACTTCTGAGAAAGAAATGTTTATGCTCCTTTTTTTGTTTAAATTGAAATATAATTGATACATCATAATATGCACCCTGAGGATGGATAAAATTCAGTGGTTTTAGCATATTCACAAAATTGTGCAACTGTCACCACCATCTAATTTCAGAACATTTCACCTCTCTCAAAAGAAACCTCATAGCCATGCTCCCTCCCTGTGGCCCCTGGCAACCATAAATGAAGGTTTTCTTTTTCTCTCAGTGAATTTGCCTATTCTGGATGTTTTATGTAAATGAAATCATGTAATTTTTTTCTGTCTGGCTCCTTTTGCTTAGTATTATCTGTCCAAAGCTCATTCATCTTGTAGAATATTTTAATATTTCATTCCTTTTCACAGTGAAATAATATTCCATTATATGCATGTATTGTATTTTGTTTATCCATTCATTAGCTGATGGATACGGGGGTCGTTTTCACTTTTTGGCTATTATGCTGCCATGAACATTTGTGTCCAAGTTTTTGTGTATACATGTGTTTTCAATTCTCCTGGGTATGTACTTCAGTGTGAAATTGCTGGGACATTTGATAAATATATATTTAACTCTTTGAAGGCTGAGCACTGTGGCTCATGCCTGTAATCCCAACATTTTGGGAGGCTGAGACCAGTGGATCACTTGAGGCCAAGAGTTCAAGACCAGCCTGGCCAACATGGCAAAATCCTGTCTTTACTAAAAATACAAAAATCAGCTGGGCATGGTGGTAAACGCTTGTAATCCCAGCTACTTAGGTAGCTGAGGCACAAGAATCACCTGAACCCAGGAGGCGAAGGTTGCAGTGAGCTGAGATCATGCTATTGCACTCCAACCAGTCGCCTGGGTGACAGAGCAAGACACTGTCTCAAAAAAAAAAAAAAAAAAAAAACAAAAGAAAGGAAAAGAAAAAAAATACTTAACTCTTTGAGAAACTGCCAGACTGTTTTTTCCAAGGGACTGCACCATTTTATATTCCCACCAGCAACATACAAGGGTTCTAATTTCTCCGCATCCTCGTCAACACTTGTCATTGCTTGTCTTTTTTGAGTATCACTGTCCTAGTATGTGTGAAGTGGTGTCTCATTATGGTTTTAATTTGCATTTCCCTAATGACAAACGAGGCTGAACATCTCTCTTTATGTGCTGTTGGCCTTTTGTATATCTTCTTTGGAGAAATATCTATTCCAATTCTGTTTCATTTAAAAAATTTTTTTGAATTAAATTTTTTTAATGTTTTATTTTTATTTACTTATTTGTTTATTTTGAGACAGTGTCTTGCTCTGTCACCCATGCTGGAATGTGTGGGCTCAAACCCAGCTCACTGCAGCCTTGACTTCCCCAGGCTTAGCCTCTTGAGTAGCTGGAACTACAGATATGCACCACCAGGCCTGCCTAACTTTTTTGTAGAGACAGGGTCTCACTATGTCCCTCAGGCTGTTCTTGAACTCCTGGCTTCAAACAGTCCTCCCATCTCAGCCTCCCAAAGTGCTGGGATTACAGGCATGAGCCACCACACCTGGTTTTTTTTTTTCATCTTTAAATTGGCCTATTTGTCTTTTAATTGTTGAGTTTTGTAAGTGTTTTTTATGTATTCTGGATACCAGACTTTGATTAAATATATAATTTATAAATATTTCCCCAAATTCTGTGAGTTGTCTGTTCAGGCTCTTATTGGGGGTCAGAACATGGTACCCCAAATTATGACACCGTGGCATGCTGACTACTTTGAACTGAAGGAGACTGGAAGAACTTGCCCCCAAAACAAGGTCTCTTTGACCTTCTCCCACCCTCTTTTCTCTCTCTCCCCTTTCTCTCCCAAGGTGGGTTATAGAAACTAGAATTTATCTGCCCAAAGCAAGCCATAAAACCTAGGAAGGTCATTCACTGACCTCCTACCTCGCCCCCCCCGTCCCCCCTACACCCTGAAGATCCTTGCGTGACCTGTGTTCTGCACATAATGGAAAAGGGGAATGTCTTATATTAATAGAAACACAGAAAGGAATGTGAATAAGAAGGCCTTGCTAAGTTCCCACCACTGCAAGTTTATTACCATTATATCACATCCCTTTCCTGTTTCTCTGCAACTGTTCACTTCTTCCATCGGACTCAGCACAAAAGCACAGTCTTCCCTGGGTCTTCAGGTCTTCACTTTGGAAGGCTCCCCTGTCACGTAAACCTTGGTTGAATAAATTTGTGATGCTTTTCTCTTGTTACTCTGTCTCTTGTTACAGGGGTATCTGCCATGACCCTTGTGATGGATGAGGAAAGGGTATTAGTTTTTTCCCCTACATTCTTTTTTTTTAGTTGGAGTTTCTCTTTTGTTGCCCAGACTAGAGTACAATGGTGCGATCTCGGCTCACTGCAACCTCCTCCTCCTGGGTTCAAGCGATTCTCCTACCTCGGCCTCCCAAGTAGCTGGGATTACAGGCATGCACCACCACTCCCGGCTAATTTTTTTTGTATTTTTAGCAGAGAGGGGGTTTCTCCATGTTGGTCAGGCTGGTCTTGAACTCCCAACCTCAGGTGATCCACCCGCCTCGGCCTCCCAAAGTGCTGGGATTACAGGCGTGAGCCACCACACCCGGCCCTTCCCCTACACTCTTGAGAGAAATTTTGGAGGGGAACCCCTCTCTCCCTCTGGACATTGATATAACTGAGGCCTGGAATGGCTGTGGACATCTTGCTCTAGGCCTTGAGGATGAGTCCAGAGAGTTGGAGGAATGTGGAGTTAAAACCACTGAACTGAGCCAATCCTCCAGAGAACATTTTGTCTTATGTCTAGACTCCCAGGCTCACAATCTAATGCATTTATGCATTGTTTAATTTTGGTGTTCAGTTACCTGCTGCTCAAAGTGTCTTAAATGTTCCAGTAACCAAACCCAGCCTGAGAGAGAGGAAGTGTTGGCCATTTCCTTCTCAAATCAAACCATGGAGTTTGAGAATTAACCTTCAGCAATACCAACAGCAACATCTTGGACTTTATCCAAACATTAAAAGAGTTGTGAACAGTATTGCCTCAAAGACAGGGAGGCGGAGAGATAAAAACGACCTTTCAGAGGTAGTGGCTGATAGAAACTACTATTGCTTTGCTAACTAAATGTTAGTTTAATAATCTTTTATAACTGCATTAATTTTTCTGAGATATAATCTATAGTTTAATAGTCTTTGAGCAGATCAACAGGGGAAAGACTGAATAGAAAATTTACCTCCCCAGTCAGGAAATCATTCTGATTAAATGGGTCCTGGAAAATCTCTACTTCCTCTCTTTTGGCACAGAGGAAGTGTTCAGCTGTTTTTTTTTGTTTTTGTTTTTGTTTTTGTTTTTTGTTTTTTGTTTTTTTCAAAAATCTCAAGGTGTATCAGTTAACCAGCTGTCCTGGATGTGGTTTTGCTAGTTTGTGTATGGTTATTGAGTGATTTATCAAAGGAAAAAGAAAGAATGAAAGAGAATACACAAAAAGGCAAGGCATGGACAGACACAATCATAGCAAAGAGATCTACAGCCTCCATAGGTGAATTTCGTTCTTATTTAGAAAGTCTAGTGATGGTAGATATCACTCAACACGTACTTGATTTATTGTTTTTGTTCTTGAAAAAGAAATTCTTGATTCAGGAATCAAAACACCGTACCAAAACTTTGTTCCGTGGCTCTCTCTGAGCCCATTTTCTCACAAAGATTTAGTAACAAGGATTAGGTATTGTGTTCCCAAAACCTTCCTCTTAGACAACATTGAGCCAGATTATCTAAATGCCTGACCTACCACCTGGGCAATAGAAAATCTGGGGGAAATGTATGAATCCTTAACACAAAGCGCCACTCAATGAGTCTGACCCAGATGCTATAAAAAGCACATTTTCCTTGCAAAGTTAATGGGTCACACATGAGTTGATCCGTGGATTGCACAGCCCTTATATTTGATTTTGGGGAAGCTAATATTGGATTTTTCTGGTTAGTGCTGCTCCCAGCATTTTGCTAAGTAACACTGCACATTGGAGAGATGAGGAGCTTGCTCAGGGCCATGTAATGGGGGTCACCTCAGCAAACCAGCCAGAAACAGAGCGGGGACAGGGCAGCAGTGTTGGGCAGGACAGCTGTTTCAGGGCTCACTTAGCTCAATTCCCTGAGTTTACAACGACCATCACCATGTTTTGTAGAATGACCTCCCAGAACTTCCTGCTGTTTTTCTCTAGGCCTGAGCTTGGAAAAGGCTTTAGTAAATGCTTGCTATTGCATTTTATCAGCTCATGTCCTTTTAATTGAGTCACTAATTAATAAGAAAACATTTCTTACATCATCTACATATCTTCTGTGTGACTTTGTGCTGAGATGTTGGAAATCCTTTTCTAGAGTGGCCTCTGACCACACTTGCTGAAACAGCAGCAACTCACTGCATTATTCATTTCCCTCTCTTGCTTCATTCTTCTCCATGGCACTTACCATCACTTGATATATTATATCTTAATCTGTTAATTGTTTATGTACACACGCACACATGAATATATGCTGTAACAGTGAAGAAAATCGTTTCATCTGCATGAATGAATAAAAATTCATTACATTATTTTAATGCATTTTGATTTGCTAATTCATCTATTTAAAATACCATGCATACAGATTAAGAGCATGAGTTCTAGGCACAGACAGATTAATTAAATCCTCATTCTTCCACTTATAAGCTGTGTGAACTTGGGCAATCATATAACCTCTCTGTGTCTAGGCTTTCTCATTAACGTAACAGGATAATAATGCTATAGCTCTCACAAGTTTGTTTTGAGTATTAAATGGTATATTATATGAATACATAAAGCACTGAGAACAATACCTGCAACATGGCACACAAGCACAATGCCTGTGAAATCTCATGTGCTCAATAACTGTTCATAGTCATTACTCATTCATTCAACAAAAACGTATTGAATGTTTACTGTAGGCAGGTGCTAGAAATACAAGGTGAACAAAACCAAAAATAGACCTTTCCCCTATGGGGCTGTGGATGAGAAAGTTATCAATCAAAGCATTAAGGACTGTTGTATCCCCCCAAATTCATATGTTGATGTCCTCACCTCCAATGTGGCTATATTTGGAGATAGGGCCTCTAGGGAGGTCATTAAGATTAAAGGAGGTTGGCCGGGCTCAATGGCTCACGTCGGTAATCCCAGTACTTTGGGAGGCAGAGGCAAGAGGATCATCTGAGATCAGGAGTTTCAGACCAGCCTGACCAACATGGTGAAACCCTGTCTCTACTAAAAATACAAAAATTAGCTGGGCATGGTGGTGGGCACCTGTAATCCCAGCTACTCCGGAGGCTGAGACAAGAGAATCACTTGAACCAGGGAGGTGGAGGTTGCAGTGAGCTGAGATCGCACCACTGCACTCCAGCCTGGGCAACAGAGTGAAACTCTGTCTCAAAAAAAAAAAAAAAAAAAAGATTAAAAGAGGTCACAAAAGTGACCTAATCTAATCTAATGGGGCTGGTGACCTTATAAGAAGAGGAAGAAGCCGAATGCAGTGGCTCACGCCTGGTAATTCCAGCACTTTGGAAGGCCAAGGTGGGAGGATCACTTGACCTCAGGAGTTCAAGACCAGCCTGGGCAACACAGTGAGACCCTTGTCTCTATAAAAAAAAAAAAAAAAATTAAAAAACATTAGCTGGGTGTAGTTCCAGCTACTCGGCAGGCTGTGGTGGGAGGATTGCTTGAGCCTGGGAGTTCCAGGCAGCAATGAGCTGTGATCATGCTACTGCACTCCAGCCTAGGTGACAAAGGAAGACCCTGTCTCAAAAAAAAAAAAAAAAAAGAGGGGGGGAAGAGTAAGAGATACCAGAGATTAATACTTCTCTGTCTCTCCCTCCTTCTCTCTCTCTCTCTCTCTCTCTTTCTATCTCCCTCCACCTATACACAGAGGAAAGGCCATGTAAGGACACAGCAAACAGGCAACCATCTGCAAACCAGGAAGAGAGGCCTCACCAGATATCAATCCTCATGGCACCTTGATCTTGATCTTTCCAGAACTGTGAGAAAATTAACTTCTGTTGTTGTTTAAGCTGCCCTCCAACCCTGTCTGTAGTATTTTGTTACAGCAGCCCAAACAGACTAATACATCAAGTAACCACACAAATGCATGTAGAATTAAAACTGACCTAACTGTTAAGAAGAGGAGATAGGGCAAGAGTATATTTATAGAGGGTATTCTATATGGTCAGAGATGAGAGAGAAAGATTTTTCTGGGTAAAGTTAACAAGGTATATGGGTGGGGTGAATATGGGATGGGGAATGGTCAAAGATAGGGCCAATAGCTTGTGCAAAGGCACTGGGGTGAGAGAGAGCACAGTTTATTAGAGAAACCAAATGGCAGCTGTGTGATTGGGGTGCTAAGAGTGAAGAGGAAGGTGATACAGGTGAGGGTGGAGAAGAGGGTGAGGCCTAACTTCCCAGGACCATGCAGGATTTTCACTGCTAACTTGGGCCACTTGTACACTAGATTAGAGCTGGAAATGGTGGGTATGGGAGACAGAGATCAAAATAAACCTCTAGATGTCCACTTGCATAGCTGGCAGGTCACGGGACCATTCTTGGTAGGGAAGCCCAGGAGAGAACCAGATTTCAAAGAGAAAGTCATGAATTTGCACGTGTCAAGCTTGTTGTGCTTTTGAGTCATTTAGAAAGAGACATTTGTAGGCGGACCTATCTACAAGTCTAGACTCAGACAGAGGCCTGAGTCATGTCATTACACTGACAAGGTGGGTGAGGTGAATCAGGGCAATCGTTCTCAGACTTTGAGTTTCAAGACCCCTTTAAAAACACTCTTAAAAACCATCAAGGACCTCAAAGAGCTTCTGTTTAATGTGGGTTATATCTGTCCATATTTACTATATTAGAAATTTAAACTGAAAAAATTAATATTAATTTATAATAAACCTGTTATACCTTAACATAACATAATGATTTAATGGAAAATCACTGTAATTTTTCAATCCAAAAAACAAAATATTTGTGGCTGGGCATGGTGGCTCATGCCTGTAATCCCAGCATAATTGCAGCACTTTGGGAGGCCGAGGCAGGAGGATCACTTGAGGCCAGGAGTTTGAGACCAACCTGAACAACATAGGGAGGCCTCATCTGTACAAAAAAAAAAAAAAAAAAAAAAATTAGCCGTGCATGGTGGCACATGCCTGTGGTCCCAGCTACTTGGGAGGCTGAAGTGGGAGGATTGCTTGGGCCTGGGAGGTTGAGGCTGCAGTGAGCCACAGTCATTCCACTGTACTCCAGCCTGGGCAACAGAGTGAGACCTTGTCTGAAAAAAGAAAAAAAATTATGAGAAGAATAGCATTGTTTTACATTTTTGCAAATCGGTTTCATAATTGGCTTAATGGAAGAGAGCTGGATTCCTATAGCTACTTCTGCATTGAATCTGTTGTGATACATTGTCCTGACTGAAACACATGAAGAAAATCTGACCTCAAGCTAATGTGGAGTTAGAAAAGGGAGGACTTTATGGTCCTCTGGATAGGGCCTTGGGGACCCCCCAGAGTACTTAGACTGCAATTTGAGAACTGCTAATCTAGAGAGATACTACAGTGTATGAAGAGAAGAGAGCTGGGCTCAAGCCTCAAGGAGCACCCACGTTTAATTGTCAGGAAGGAGAGGATAAACAAACAGGTCAGAGAGGAAGCACTCAGAAAGGTAGGAGGGGACCCAGGAGCAGCACCTGTGGAGTCAGGAAGCTAAGGCAGTGCCGGGTTTTCAAAGGAAGAGTGGTCAAAGTGCTTCTGAAAAAGTCAAGTCAGAAGAGAAGTGAAAAATATCTTTTGACTCAAAATGTGTTTGTCTGACCAATTCCATAATCTGAACATACTTACAGGGAAGGGCAGACTGAGAGGGGAATACCGGGGTAAGGATAAAGGTGGGTGTGTCGGCCGGGCGCGGTGGCTCAAGCCTGTAATCCCAGCACTTTGGGAGGCCGAGGCGGGCGGATCACGAGGTCAGGAGATCGAGACCATCCTGGCTAACACGGTGAAACCCCGTCTCTACTAAAAATACAAAAAACTTTAGCCGGGCATGTTGGCGGGCGCCTGTAGTCCCAGCTACTCGGGAGGCTGAGGCAGGAGAATGGCGTTAACCCGGGAGGCGGAGCTTGCAGTGAGCCGAGATGCGCCACTGCACTCCAGCCTGGGGGACAGAGCAAGACTCCGTCTCAAAAAAAAAAAAAAAAAAAGGTGGGTGTGTCAAAGAGTGATAGTTGCCTCCTCCTCCCATTCATTCTCCTCCTTTTCTGTGGTATTAGGATCCTGATTTATTTTGGTTTTTGTTGTTGTTGTTTTATGAAACAAGATCTTGCTCTGTTGTCCAGGCTGGAGTGCAGTGGTGCATAGCTCAGTGCAGCCTCAAACTCCTGGGCTCAAGCAATCCCCCCTCCTCAGGCTCCCGAGTAGCTGGGACCACCATGGGCTAGGATCTTGATTTTTAACTTATCACATAGCCAACCAGAATAAACAACAACATTTACCCCCTTGCAGGTAGGGGTGGCCAGGAGACTAAGTTCTACAAATGAAGTAGAAGTGGTTCGTAGCTACTTCTGGGAGCCCCCTGAAAGACGGCTGTTCTCTTGGTTGCTTTTCATCTTTTCTGCCCTCCCTTTGGCTGTAACAGAGATGTGATGGCTGGAACTGGAGCAATCATTTAGGCAATGAGGTGACCACACAACACAGAGGATTGGCAAGACACAAGGATCCTGGGTCTTGAGGTCTTGGTGGAGCAGAGCCACCTCACCAGCTTTGGATTGCCAATTGCTACATAAAAAGGAAATGAACTTCCATCCTGTTTAGACTGTGATTATTTGAGCATCTATTATTCACAGCCAAACTTAATTCTAACTCTTACAGTGAATGAGTGGTTTTATGGGTATGAAGTTGGAGGAGTTTTTCTCTGATGGTTTCATTTTCTCTGTGAGGTAGGATGTGAGATCGTAGGACGACAGCAAAAGGTTGCAGAGTGAGATCAAAGAGGCAAGTAGAAGAGGGTTTGAAATTGCTGTGGCTGGGTGCGGTGGCTCACACCTGTAATCCTAGCACTTTGCGAGGTCAAGGCAGGAGGGTTGCTTAAGCCCAGAAGTTTGAGACAAGCCCGGCTAACATAGTGAGATCCCATCTGTACTACCAAAAAAAAAAAAAAAAAAAATTAACCAGGTGTGGTAGTGGGCTATAGTCCTAGCTACTCAGGAAGCTGAGGCAGGAGGATCGATTACTTGAGCCCAGGATGTCAAGACTACAGTAAGCCGAGATCACACCATTGTACTCTAGCCTAAGCGACACAGCAAGAGCCTGTCTTAAAAAAAAAAAAAAGTAGAATTCTAAGAGTGAGTTAGGGAATAAATCAGGCTAGTCTTCAGTGCCTGTGCTAGATATTCTCTGGTCTCCAACCCAAGTCTTCATTCTTTTCCATCCTGCCTCTGGTTCAAGAACTGATTTTTATGCACTTCTTCATTCAAGCTCCCTCCCAGCTCTGTTGGGTTCTTGAATTTGGTCATCCGGAGGTGCCTGCAGGATAGTGTGGCTGAGCAGAGAGACAGGTTGGGGTAATTGTTTCCTGTTTGTCAGTTGCTGCATTCCTTTACTGAACTGAAGACCATAGCCCCAGCTACCTGCTAGGCTGCTAAGTTCTGGTAATGTCCCCTCTTCCCCCTGCAGGATGAAAGGTGGAAGCTCGCTGGGTCTCCTTATCCCTACCCACACCTTTGTAAATCTTCCTTTTTTTCTTTCTTTTTTTTTTTTTTTTTTTTCAGTAGAGACTGGGTCTCACTATGTTGCCGAGGCTGTTCTCAAACTCCTGGCCTCAAGTGATCCTTCCCACTTCAGCCTCTCAAAGTCCTGGGATTACAGGCATGAGTCACCATGCCCAGCTCTTCCCTTTCTTAAGCCTTCCTCAGTTACCCTTTCTAAGTGTGTCATCTGTTTCCTGATGGGACCTTGCCTGGTACTAGGGTCATCTGAGGTTGGAGATCACAATTTATGGTAAAATCTATAGGTCTTGTGGTTTGACTTCTCTTGCTGTACCAAGATGCCCAGGTGTAAACAGAGAAAGCAAGTTATAGTTTAGCCAGCTGCGTACACCATGAGGAGAGTCAAGTGAGCTACCAAATTGGCAGCTAATATTGAAATGATGTAAGCTGATGATGGAGGAAGTGAAGAAAGGATATGGTAGAGGGCCTGGGAGGGACCAGAGGAGTTATCCTGCTCCTTACTGGAGGATCTGGTGGATCAAAAGGCAGGGGCCCTGGAGTGGGTAGGAGATGAACCACAAACTAGAGGTTGAGAAATCATGGTCAGAGAGTGGGATACTTGAATTAGTGAAAACAGAACTGGTCAGACAGAATTGAAACCCATTTAGGGCCTTTATATGTCCCCAGGGCAATTACTATGAACAGGGGACACTACACAGGGAAATTAAAGAAGCAAAATATTGTTCTCCTCTCTGGAGGACTTAACAGTTGAACTAGGAAGGCAGATGAAGAGTGCACATAAAATGCCAACTGAATGGAATAGAGTATAAAAAGATCTTCAGAGGAGGAAGCCTCCCCCAAGGCTGGCGCATTCTGAAAGATGTGGATGTCTTAGTCCCTTTTCTGTTGCTTATAACAGAATACTGGAAACTGGGTGATTTATAAAGAAAAGGAATTTATTAATTTATTTCTTACAGTTGTGAAGACTGGGAAGTTCAATGTTGAGGGACTGCATCTGGTGAGGACCTTCATGCTTGCAGCAGGAGGACTTCCTGCAGAGCCCCAGGGAGATGCAGGGCATCAAATGATGAGGAGGCTGAGTGTGCTTGCTCAATTCCCTCTTCTTCTACTTATAAAGCCACTAGTGCCTCTCCTCTGATAACCTATTAATTCATGAACCCTCCAATCTGTTAATCCATTTTTATGACCAGAGCCTTTATGACCCAATCATCTCTAAAAGGCCCCACCCCTCAATAATGGGATTTACGTTTTAACATGACTTTTGGAGGGGACAAACATTCAAACCATAGCAGTGGAGGAGGTAGGACTTGATAAAAGCTTTGAAAGAAGGGAGCCTTTGGGTCTGAGAGAGCTGGGTCACTTTAGGCAGGGAGGTTATATGAGCTACGGGGCCAGGCATGCACAAGGAGTTTTGGAATGAACCAGATTAGTAAGAGGGCAGAGTCTGTGGAGAGGAACACAAAATGAAAAAACCAAGAGGTGTGTCAGGGGCACCCAAGACCATCTCTAGAATTGATGACTTTCTAGAACACAAGACTCAGAAAACGGTCATACTCACAGCTGTGATCCATTCCAACAAAAGCATGCAAAGTAAAATCAGCAAAGGAAGGGCATGCATGGGGCAAAGTCTGGAGGAAACCAGACACAAGCTTCCAAGAGTCCTCTTGGAAGTTACCAGGATGTACTTAATTCCTACAGCAGCAAATTATGACAACACCTATGAAATGTTGTCTACTAGTACCAGTCTCATTAGTGACTCTCAATGTTCAAGATTTTTATTGAGGGCCTGTCACCTAGGCACCCATTTTCTTGCAGTACAGAAATTCCAGACTCCAGGAGGGAAAGCAGGTGTTCAGCATGAACCACACTGATTGCACAGTTTAAGCATATTGAGCGCCTCTTCTCAGATAGGGAATGGCAGGAGCCCTTCCCAAATCCAAGTTTCCTGGTGCCAGCCAAGGGCCAACTTTGCAAGCAAGCCTTTCTAAGGGTAGCAGTCTCAGACCTGGTGCATTAAACTCTTCTCCACAAGGAGTTAGTAAGGGGCTGTCCTGGGAGGACTTTAGACACTATCTCAAGGGGACTGGGCTTCATCCTGTGTACCGGATGAAAGGCTATACATTAGAAAGACTCATGGGAAAAAGGGTGGGCCAGTCTGGAAGTGATGTGTAGCATGTTGAAGTAAGAATCACTGGAAGGGGCCAGGTGTGGTGGCTCCACAACTATAATTCCAGCACTTTGGGAGGCTGAGGCAGGAGGATCACTTGAACCCAGGAGTTCAACAGTGGGGCAACAAAGCAAGACCCCATCTCCACAAAAATAAAAAATCATAAAAATAATTTTTAAAAAGAATGATTGGAAGAAAGAAAAGGCAAGAGAGGAGAGCAAAAGGCTAAGCCCGAAGGGTGGTGGTTAGCATGGGGACAGTTGTTCATGCTTGGAAGATCTCCAGTAATAGGGGGCTCAGAGAGGTGCCCAGTCCTAGAGTAGAACCAAGTTATTAAGCAGAAAATACAGGAAGAAAAACTTAGACTGAATTCTAATTTTACCAGGACCTCCAGACACTTGACCCTGGGGATCACCCACCACAGGGAATGGGTGGGACTTCAGGCCAGCACATTTGCATTGATGGTAACAGTAATTCACACTTTCATAGCACTTTGGAGTTTACAAAGTGTTTTTTGCATATACTGCATTCTAAGGGCAGGTAGTCAACTTGTATAGCCCCTAGAGCTAAGACGTGCCAGGGCCAGACCTGAGCTCTGGGTTGTAGCAGGAGCAAAGAGGATTTTCAACGTTATTTCCAAAAAAGAGTCCCTATTGGAAGCACCAATTCTAGTACTTCTGTCTAAGGTTTTCCCTCAATGGCGAGTATGCTGAGGGCCCACTCCTTGCACCAGCTCAGCCTCTGTCTGCCATGCTTCAGAGCATTTAATTTACTCTCCCTGCAGGCACTCTCGTTTCAGCTTGCCCTGAGGTCTCTTCTGACACTCCACCTTCAGGCCTGCACAGTCAGGTGGTGTTGAGTCACGGGAACTTAACCGATGGGCGCGGCCTAGGCAGAAGGAGCTCGCTCATAAACCTTTATGCCTTCCTACTGTGCTCTCACCCTTGGCCCCGACTTCTCTTTTCACTAGGCTGGTCCTTCCCAAACCGTATTCTAAGGATCTCAGTAGGCATCCTGTAGGGGAAAAAAAGTTCTACGCTTTTAAAAAAGGAAGCACTGGAGATTATATATACTTATAATTATTTTCAACAGCAGGATTTCTCAGAGCCTTTAACATGGAACATGCAATATGCATTTTTAAGAGGGAGATTACAGCCGTGGTGTTTCGGAAGATCTGATAAATGCTCTGTGCTGTGAGATGCTCTCACATCTTCTATGTGAGAAGATGGAAAGGGATTGTTAGTCTAAATTATGAGCTCCATCTGCCTTGTCACTGCTGGGTTCCTAGTGTGTAAATATTTGTTAAATCAATGAATTGAATGATCTCGAATTGAATCAATGAACTGAATGGTCACAGAAGTGCCACTGGCCCTTCTGTACTGGTGGGGCTAAAACAGGTGATGCTAAGTTTTTCTTTTTTCTTTTCTTTTCTTTTTTGAGACAGAGTTTTGCTCTTGTTCCCCAGGCTGGAGTGAAATGGCACGATCTTGGCTCATGGCAACCTCTGCCTCCTGGGTTCAAACAATTCTCCTGTCTCAGCCTCCCAAGTAGCTGGGATTACAGGCATGCGCCACCACGCCCAGTTAATTTTTGTGTTTTTTTGTTTGTTTGTTTTTTAGTAGAGGCAGGGTTTCTCCATGTTGGTCAGGCTGGCCTCGAACTCCTGACCTCAGGTGATCTGCCTGCCTTGGCCTCCCAAAGTGCTGGGATTACAGGTGTGAGCCACCGCACCCAGCCGATGCTAAGTATTATCTCCAGATCCCAAAGCACAGGCCAGTGATAGGTCTTCTCTTAATGGTCTGAGAGTATTACTAATGATTAATGATGAGGTTTTTCGAGTTTTTATATTGTGCATAGTCTCTGTTTCTTCCAAGTTATGTTTTCTTCTGTTTTCCTTGGTGCTGGTTCCTCTTCTGTCCATCGTGTTTTAGGCTCTTCTCAAATATCTAGTGATTCTTTGCAGTCTGTTTATATTTAAGAATTGGAAACTAAAAAGGTGATTTTGCATTCTGCTGGAGGTGAAGAAAGCCAACTGTGAGCCTCACGATGCTGTGGCCTAACTGGGCCATTTCACTGGGAGACCGTCAGTGTTGGTGTCTTTGGGTCTTTTCTCTGGGTCTTTTCAACATTGATAGTGAGACTTCCAATCTCTTACCTGTGTAATAGGACCCCGACTGCCAGCATTCTCAGAGTCCAGCTGGGGGCAGTACTGGAGCTTCCTACATTTACCATGGAGACTTTCCCTTTTTTAAAAAAATAAGATGGATCATTTTATTATTATTAGTTAATTTATTATTTAATGAAGACAAGATCTTGCTCTGTCACCCAGGACAGTATCTTGCTCTGTCACCCAGGCAGGAGTGCAGTGGTTAGGTCATAGCTCACTGCAGCTTCCAACTCCTGGCCTCAAGCAATCCTCCTGCCTTGGCCGCCCAAAACGCTGAGATCACAGGCATGTGTCACCCCGCCCTGCCAAGACTTTCACTTTATCTCACTGTTTTCAGTACAGGTACCACCCTCAACTATGTCTGGAGCCCTCTGGTTCAGACATCACTTTTACCCTCACCAAGAATAAATCTCTAATTTCTGACAAAGTATAGAAGTGCAAATGTCCTATCTGTATGAACCAAGGAAGGAGATTTGAGGTCTAACTGCTTCTTTAGATCAACTGAAATGATCTTTCAAGATTGTCCGATTTTTTAACCGTCTTCACTCCCACTTCGAGAGGACCTTGTTTTGCCAGTTCCTGAGCTTTGTGAAGGCTCTGAGGTGCAAACATTTTGTTTCCTGGGTTTTTGCCGCTGGTTTGTGATTTGGCTTTTTCATGCCTGCTAAGTCAGTTACTGCTTATCCTTCTGCTTTTCAGCTTCTGATATTTGATTGCTATTTTTTTCCTATAAAAATATTTCTTTTTCTAGAGATGAAGTCTCACTATGTTGCCCAGGTTGGTCTTAAAATCCCAGGCTCAAACAATCCTCCTGCGTCAGCCTCCCGAGTAGTTGGGATGACAGCCATGCACCACCATGCCCAATTTGACTGCTATTGACTCTTCCCCGTTCTCTTAGCTCCTGTGTGTCTGTATCTGTTTCAAATATCTCTTCTACCCCACCATATCCCCGTCGCTTCAGTGGGGATGTAGGATGCAGAAGATGTCATTGTGTACGTTTATCCTCACATCCTCACACTTTTTTTTTTTTTTTTTTTTTTTTTTTTGAGGGAGAGTCTTGGTCTGTCACCCAGGCTGGAGTGCGGTGGTGCGATCTCGGTTCACTGCAACCTCCACCTCCCAGGTTCAAGCAATTCTCCTGCCTCAGCCTCCTGAGTAGCTGGGACTACAGGCGTGTGCCACCATGCCCAGCTAATTTTTGTAACTTTAGTAGAGACAGGGTTTCACCATGTTGGCCAGACTGGTCTCAAATTCCTGACCTCAAGTGAACCACCCACCTTGGCATCCCAAAGTGCTGGGACTACAGGCATGAGCCACCACGCCTGGCCTATCTCCCCACCTTTAACTAAAGGGCTTGACCTCTCATGGCCATTCCTGTTCTTCCCTGGTTCCCACTCTCACCATCTCCCACCTGGATGATTGTCACAGTATTTCAAGCCACCCTGGTCCAAATTTGCCACACTTAGCTCATTCTCTAAACTGCAGCTAAATTGCTCTACAATTGAATGATCATGGGAAGGTCTGGGCCCTTTCTCCTCCCCTCCTCTCTACCAGTCTTGGCATCAAACACACCAGCAAACCACGGTAACTCACTTGTCACTCCCTGAACACATAATGCTGTTCTTTTCTGCATAATCTTGCTTCTGCTCCTCCCTCTGCCTTGTGGAGCTTTTTTACAGTTTTCCACCTGACTGTCACTCAACCTTTGAAATTTAGCTCTGGTGTCATGTGCTCTAGGAAAGGCACCTCTGAATCCCCAGACTAAGGGAAGGTTTGAGTGGGGACAGCCTTGGAGAATGGGAGAGAATGAGGAAAAACCCATCAAGGAGAAATTCCCTAGAGTAAGCATGACTGTGAGGTGAAAAAGCAATGGTGTCTTACATTCAGGTTCAGGTTATTTTGTGTTATCTGCTGCTCAGGAAGCTTCCTCTTTTTCCTCAAAGAGTCAGCAACATAAGAGTGACTTAGTGGCCTTGAGTTCCTCGTGATTTCGCATTGAAGGAGAGGAGAATGATTCATGCTTAGGGAGAAGCTGTGCTGGGAACACACTTCAGCCATAGGCAAGTGGGCAAATGGACAAGGTAGGAGAATAGAGTCCCCTCCTCCTGCATCCATACTGAGAATTAAAATTAAAAAAAAAAAACACATAGGGAGGGAATCACCAGGCATGGTGGCTCATGCCTGTAATCTCAGCACTTTGGGGGGCCAAAGTGGGAGGATCACCTGAGCCCAAGAGTTCAAGACCAGCCTGGGCAATGTAATGAGACCCTATCTCTACAAAAAAAAATAGATGAAAAATTTTAGCCAGGCGTGGTGGCGAGTGCCTGTAATCCCAGTTACTTGGAAGGCTGAGACGGGAGGATTACAGGACCCCAGGAGCTGGAGGTTGTGGTGAGCTATGATTGCACCACTGTACTCCAGCTTAGGTGACAGAGTGAGACCCCTCTTTCAAAAGAAAAAAAAAATCATAGGGAAAATATTGAGATAGATAATTAAGCCATTTAATTCGGACATAAAAGAAAAGGCAGAGCTAGAAGTCTAGAGGATTTTTGAACATCTAGTCTGTTAATTATAACAACATTAAGAGAAAATTTTATTTATTTATTTATTTAATTTTTTTTTTTTGAGACAGAATCTCACTCTGTTGCCCAGGCTGGAGTACAGTGGTGCAATCTCAGGTCACTGCAACCTCTGCCTCCCAGGCTTGTGCCTCAGCCACCCGAGTAGTTGGAATTATAGCTGTGCACCATCATGTCCAGCTAATTTTTTGTATTTTTAGTAAAGACAGGGTTTCTCCATGTTGGCCAGGCTGGTTTCGAACTCCTGGCTTCAAGTAATTCACCCACCTCTGCCTCCCAAAGTGCTGGGATTACATGCATGAGCCACCATGCCTGGCCAAGAGAAAATTTAAAGGAAAGAATGAGTTCATTCATAATCCCATCTCCCTAATATAATCATTTTTTGGCTTTTTGTTTTTATGTTCTGTTTTCCCTTTCATTCTTTGGCTATTATAACTGCAGGCATTTTTACATGGCTTTTACTCATAGGACATAAGTAATTTTGCGTGTTTCTTTTATGAGGTTATACATAGTCTTCGTAATCTTTCATATGAATCATTATCCCCTTTGTATAAAGGGGAGAAATTGAGCCTTAGAACCTTGCTGTTTGTCATCATAACAAATTAAAGGCTAATGTCCCTTTGTCAGAGTGGCAAGTCCTTGGGGTGGAGTATTCGGTGGTTATGCTCCATCCCCTCAAATAACCCAGCTCTCCAGACGCATGATTACGTAAGTACATTTTGGTGATGGGAGTTATGGGATCAGAGGGGCAGTCTGTGGCCACAGAGGAGAGAAAGTGTCACAAGCCAAACCCATGATCTTGGGCACATTAGTCTCAGTAACTTATTAACTGAGCTAAGCAGTTTGAAAAGAAATAAAAGCAAAAGAAAACAAACCAAAGTACAAACTGTATCAAGCTTTAGTGTCTGAAGACTTATGAAAAGGGATCAACAATATAGTAGTAAATGAGAAAGTGTTGACGCCAAGATAGGGAGGGGTGCAATTAAAATTCATTAAGACACAACAAGAAACTCTAGTCCAGGCTTGTTGCAGGTAAAAGGGACTTTGCCAATGAATTATTCAAGAAGAAGTGAGCTGAATGAGGGAATCCTCTCTTGGGTTGGCAATGGTTCAGACTTACTTCGAACTTTCTCCTCAGGTAATAGTATAACAAAAGTAACTAAGAAGCGTGTTTCTTTGTCACTTGAGCACTTTGTGTGTGGTTCAAACCACCTTGGCATTAGTCTTCCTATTATAGCCTGAATCTTTCCTAGTGATTTAGGAAAAAGAATATTAAGAACGTAATCTTTTATTTAAAAATTAATAACAAGTTTGAGTCAGGTTTCTGGAACCCATGTGAATTCTTCTTTCTATTATTTTAAGAAAAATTTTAAAACCGTATTAATTAACCCAACAGTTTTGAGCACGTTTTTGAGGGGCCAAATGCAGTGCCCGTTTCAGTGATATAAAAATACGTAAGGCTTTTTCCTCAAGATAATCATAATGTAGTGGTTTAATTATTCATCCCCATATTTTCTTGTGATTTAAAAAAAAATATTTGCATGGATACAGGTGGTAGAGATTTTATTCTCCTGTCCATTCTCAGCACAGCTTAGATTTACACATATACAACTTAAAGCAGTGCGACCTGGCACACTCCAACAGTGGTGGGGCACTTTCCTAAGAACACAACGACACTTCCAGCCTTTGTTCCCTTGGGGCGACCCCCTTTCCTTTTCATTTATCTAGACTATATGCAGCCATTTTTCTTTTTCTTTCTTTTTTTTGAGACAGGATCTTGCTCTGTTGCCCAGGCTGGAGTCCAGTGACACCATTATAGCTCACTGCAGCTTTGAAATCCTGGGCTCATGCAATCCTCCTGCCTCAGCCTCCCAAGTAGCTGGGACTATAGGTATGTGCCATCACGCTGGCCTATTTTTTTGTATTTTGTAGAGATTGGGTCTCACCATGTTGCCCAGGCTGGTGTTGAAATCCTGACCTCAAGAGATCCTCCTGCTTTGGGCCTCCCAAAGTGCTGGATTTACAGGCATGAGCCAAGGCACCTGGCATATTCAGTCTTTATGTCCTGGCTCTGCATCAGCTTTTCCATGAAATACTCCCTGGAGATTCCTCCTTATGGATCTCTTTTCTTTCTTAGAATTTAACTTTCTTCACATTTCCTACATCATTTGAAGTTTTCAAGCTGTAAATCAGCACTTTATTATAGACCATTTTGTATGAAACAGTGTCATTTTCCATGCATTAGTTTTGTCTTCTCAATTAATATGCCAGAAAGCAACACCTTACCTCTGTCTTCCCTCCTGCATCTAACTCAAGGCTAAATACTTACTGTCTGATTGGGCCTGCCATTCTAATTTTGCTACCTTTGTTTCTAAAATCCTAATTGTTGAGTTCTCCCATCAATATCTGATGGCCAATTTATTTCATAATGGTAATTTATTTTGTCACATCTGGATCGCTGATTTCTTAATTAAATTTAAATGAGCCTTACATTTTTAGCCTAGACGTAATATGTCAAATCTAATACTGTCATTACATAATCACTAATACATTCTATTAGGAACATGTGATTTTTACATTATGTTTGCAGTGATGTAATAAATATTAAGTATCTATGCTATGTATCCAGCCATGTTTTGTTGTGAAATAAAAAGGTACATTTGGTTATAAGTGAGGAAGTAACAATTAGAAACTACTTCCACTATTTTCTTTATTTATATTAATTCTTGTGCTTTAAAGTATTTGTTGGCCAGTGCAGTAGCTCATGCCTGTAATCCCGGCACATTGGGAGGCAGAGGCAGGCGGATTGCTTGAATCCAGAAGTTCAAGACTAGCCTGGGCAACATAGTGAGACCCAGTCTCAACACAAATTTTAAAAATTAGTCAAGCATGGTGGTGCGTGCCTGTAGTCCCAGCTACTCAGAAGGTTGAAGTGGAAGGATCGTTTGAGCTCAGGAGGTTGAGGCTGTGGTGAGATGTGATCCTGCCACTGCACTCCAGCCTGGGCAACAGAGTGAGACCCTGTTTAAAAAAAATTTTTTAAAAATTTAAAAGCACTTGTTGCTGCAGTTTTGCAGTGAATTCAGAGAATAGATTTCTCCTGCTGGCCTGTCTCTGGATTAGATTTCTATCCTGCTTTTGTGCTTGGGTCCTCTTCAACTCTGACTAGACTTTCAATATTCCATTCATCAGAGACTCATTTGTAGGATCCTGAGCAAATTACTCCATTCAATTGAACTTTCTCTGAGCTTAATTTTCACATATGAAAAAGGGATGATAATATTATTGCACAAGGTTGAGTTAAAAATGTGTAAGATAGAAACGTTTTCTGAATCTTAAGAACCGGTACAGATATCAGATATCATCATCATCATCATCATCATGATTACCATTTATTATCACCATCACTATCTTGTAATTTGCAAAGTTGTTTAAGAAGTATGGCCTGATAGGACACTGGTAGATGTTACTACTAGTGGTCAGCTATGTCAGTTTCCTTCTCCTTCCTGAGCACTTGGAAGAATAAACTTTCCAGCTTCCTTTGCTGTTTGGTGGAATGATGGGACTCTGATCGGTGAAGAGTGGAATGGGTCAAGGCATTTAATTTCTGGTATCTGACTCTTTTTTCTTCCCGTGGTAAAGTGGCCCAAGAGGTCTGTGTTTTGTGTTTTGGATGCTGCTGCTACAAGAGAATGAGGCTTCTATCATCTGGGTCCCTGAGTAATTGCATGGAGTGGAACTCACTGTCAACTCTGTGGGACTTGTAGTGTGAATGAGAAACTAATTTTTGTTGTGTTGAGTCACTGCAATTTGAGATTGTTTATTATTGCAACATAGCATAGCCTATCATGACTAATACACTATCATGGGCCTCAGGATAAAGAAATTCTAAATCTAGGTATGGCCTAACTACCTATATATCCTTGAGCAAGAGGAATAACATATGCTATCTTTTTTTTTCTTCTTTTACTCAAAAAAAAATATGTGTAGAGACAGTCTCACTATGTTGCCCAGGCTGGTCTTGAACTTCTGACCTCAAGCCATCCTCCTGCCTTCGCCTCCCAAAGTGTTAGGATAACAGGCATGAGCCCAAAGTGTTGGGATTACTGGCATAGTTTCTCCACTCCTAGCCCTTTAAAAAAAATAGACATCAGGTCTTACTATGTTGCCCTGGCTGGTCTAAACTCCTGGGTTCAAATGATCCTCCTGCCTCAGCCTCCCCAAGTGCTGGAATTACAGGCATGAGCCATCACATGCAGCCAAGTATACTATCTTGAAGGGCCCTTCAGCTCCAAAAACTTTGGCATTGTGACAATCCAAAGCTGTCTTATGTCAGTGACAAAGAAATGTGAACTTTTGTTTAATGGAAAAAGTAACTTCAGCTATATCAAACCACCCCCCAAAGAGGGAATCAAGCTAGAAATAACTAAAAGTTCAGAATTGAAATAACATTTTTAAATTGTTTCATGCACATACCTGCCTTTTTAAGAGAGTATATTAAACCTAGTTACATTAAAAGTAGTCAGTGAGTCATGGTCATTATTATGAACCTTAGTTAACATAACTAAATAACACGGTAAAAGACAGTGATGTCCTAAGGGCCAGTGACAAACAAAGATTTATTTGCTTCTTGTAATTGTCTAGACTTCTCATGTTATTTAAATTTCAGTTTTAGATTTCTATAGTCTTTCAATGCCTTTGTGAATTACATTTTTTTAAATGACAGGATCTCGCTATGTTGCCCAGGCTAATCATGAACTCCTGGCTGCAAGTAATCCTCCCACCTTGGCCTCCCAAAGTGTTGAAATTACAGGTGTGAACCACAGCGACCAGCCCATTACTTCTCATTGCTGTCAATGGACTTATTGTCTACAATAGCCCAACTCCCTACTGTAACTGTAGAAAGTTAAGAAGAAGGAGGAGGAGGAGAAGGAGGAGGGGGAGGAGAAGGGGGAGGAGGAGGGGGAGGAGGAGGGGGAGGAGGAGGAGGAAGAGAAGGAGGAGGAGGAGGAAGAAGAAGAAGAAGAAGAGAAGAAGAAGAAGAAAAGAAAAAAGAAGAGGAAGAAAAAGAAGAAGAAGAAGAAGAAGAAGAAGAAGAGGAAGAAAGAGAAGGAGAAGAAGAAGACGAAGAAGGAGAAGAAGAAGAAGAGAAGAAGAAGAAGAGGAAGAGGAAGAGGAAGAAGAAGAAGAAGAAGAAGAAGAAGAAGGAGAAGGAGAAGGAGAAGGAGAAGGAGAAGGAGAAGGAGAAGGAGAAGGAGAAGGAGAAGAAGGAGAAGGAGAAGGAGAAGGAGAAGGAGAAGGAGAAGGAGAAGGAGAAGGAGAAGAAGAAGAAGAAGAAGAAGGAGAAGAAGAAGGAGAAGAAGAAGAAAGGAAAGCCGACCTCACATTCTGTGGGAATTGAACATAATGAAAAAGATACATAGGTTAAGAAGACTTCCTAGAAGTAAAGCAAATACGTTTTAGGCATGAACTCTGTAGCCTCTATGGGTGCCCATCTTTTTGCCTAATTTTTTACTCTCACAAATATTGCACAAAGATGAATTTCCAGGATGACTACACTCCGGCTAGAGAGTGTGTTAATGTATTTGATTTTCTGCAGCAACCCAGCAGCACAGATTCATAATTAAATTGCTAATGTGTGTTTGACAGCTTTAGTGATACTTCTTCAGCCATCAACAAAACTAACATTGTCAGAAGAACTGAAATAATTTGCTCCTCATGACAGTTTGGTGAGGCAAGAAGGCAAAATAAGTATGGAGGCTCTGGAGCAGAAATGTCTGTGCTCAAAGCCTGCTTTTACCCCTTGCAAACTGTATGAACTTGGGCAAGTAAATCAACCTCCTGTGTCTCCACTTTCTCATTTTTAAATGGGGGGTAATCCTGTTCTTGTAAGGGTGGGCTGCTCTCTGAACTATTTTAGCTCACCCACATTTGTTAAACATCTTTCTTTAAAAGAATTTATTTATTTATTTTTTCAAAATAGGGTCTTGCTCTGTCACCCAGTCTGGAGTTCAGTGGCTTGATCACAGCTCACTGCATCCTCAACCTCCTGGGCTCAAATTGTCCTCCCACCTTAGCCTCCTCAGTACCTAGGACTACAGGTGCACACCATCACACCTGGTAGTTTTTGTGTTTTTTTGTGGAGGCTGAAAGGGTTTGCTGTGTTTCCCAGGCTGGTCTCAAACTCCTGAGCTCAAGCCATCTGCTTGCCTTGGCCTCCCAAGGTGCTGAAATTACAGGCATGAGCCACCATACCCAGCCTCTTGAACATCTTTAAATTCACGAATGCAAGCCCAATTCTAACATTTATTGTGCCAGTCAATAGGCCACTACATTCACCAATAAAAACCCATTTCGGACATTCAGTAAATTAATTAGCACAGGGCAGCTTGTTCGTCAATATTCAATTCACAACAGAGCTTTGCATAGTCCTTTTTATAATGCGGGTGTCCTGATTCGAGCAACAGTGAATGGGCCATCTTTGAACCATACATTCCTGATTGGCACCTTGGTTATAGCTCAGTCTATGTAACAGACATGTAATACCTCTTAGTGTAGACTGAAGAATGCCCAGGTAAGTTAATAGACATTGTAACAATAACAAACTTGCGTTTCACACTACCATATTCTATGTCTAACACTGCTCTCTAGTTCTCAAAATTGCTAAATTTGAATTTTTAGTACTACATTTCTGAGACAGAGTTTGAAGCTGCAGGATGATAAAGGGTGCTTAATATCGCAGATGCAGAAGTGTTCATGAGAGAGCCATGCTGACTGCCTGGTAAAGTGTGACTTGGTGGTACCTTGTGGGGATGCCTTGACTCTGAGTCTAGTCCTCATGTAGACAGCTCTAAACACTGCATTTTATCAGTTTATTTAGGTGAGACTACAGGAGAACATTCACACTAGCCAAAATCATACTTGCTGTCTAGATCAAGACTTTCTTGGCATCTGTGTACCCAAGAACATGAATTAGTTATTTGCATGTTGCCCTGTGACACTAGAAAAAGAACAGAGAGAACCAGATGGTCCTATGGGTTTATCCAAGTTATTTTGGAAAAGCCTCATGAATGTCCTGCTTCTCAAGAGAGTAGATCCCTCTAGGGTCTGATTAAATGGGGCCCCAGGAAGGATATCTGCCTGATAAATTCTTATTAACTACCTTATTCACCGATTCTAAGATATACAGTTTTTCACTTTTTTTTTGAGGGCGGGGCGGGGGGGGTGCCTACAGGGTCTTTGTCACGCAGGCTGGAGTGCAGTGGTGCAATCTTGGCTCACTGCAACCTCCGCCTCTCAGGTTCAAGTGATTCTCCTGCTTCAGCACCCCAAGTAGCTGGGACAACAGGTGCATGCCACCACACCTGGATAATTTTTGTATTTTTAGTAGAGATGGGGTTTTGCTATGTTGGCCAGGCTGGTCTCAAACTCCTGGCCTCAGGTGATCTGCCCACCTGGGCTTCCCAAAGTGCTGGGATTACAGTGTGAGCCACTGCGCCCAGGCAGTTTTTCACATTTCTAACATGAAATTTTGGTGTATCATTTTGGTATATCCTTGAAATTGTGGTGTATCATACAGCCCATGGTGTGTTAAGGTATAATCATAGTTGGCAGTGTTTTTTTTCTAAGTGGCACAGAAAATAAAGACACATCCTAAAGGGTGCAATCTTAGATGGCATGAAATATGGTGACTGCCCTTTTATTACTCTTCAGACTTTGACTTGTCCTGAACCGCCTCACCCTGAATTCCAATATGTGGGTGACAGTTTTCCTAGGTTATGTTCTAGGCACTAGGATCCACTCCAGTCATTTGAACAGACTGGAGATCGCCCAAACTTCCCTCAGCAGTAAGTTTTCAAATTCTGTCTCAGGTGGGCTCACTTCTGCAGACAGCTAAGTCCTACCACTTATTTATTTATTTGAGATGGACTCTCGCTCTGTCATCCAGGCTACAATATGATGGCACGAACACAGCTCACTCTATCCTGACTTCCCAAGCTCAGGTGATCCCCCTGCTGCACTCTCTTGGGTAGCTGGGACTCTAGGTTCTTGGCTAATTAAAAAAAAAATTTTTCTTTTTGTTTTTGGCAGAGATGGGGTCTCCCAATGTTGCCCAGTCTAATCTTGAACTCCTGAGCTCAAGCAATCCTCACCTTGACTGGGATTACAGGCCCAACCCACCCCTGCCATTTTCTTCATGTTCACTACTATTTCTTTCTCTCTTTTTAATTTTTTGTAGAGACAGAGTCTCAATGTTGCGCAAGCTGGCCTCTAGCTTCTGGGCTCCGCCCACCTCGGCCTTCCAAAGTGCTGGGATTATAGGCATGAGCCACATGCAAGCCTACTCTCTTTTAAACAATGATGATCTAAACTTAGCTCCAAATAGAGAAAATCTTTTACTCCAGTGCTCAAGGACATTTGGCAGCAAGGATTCAAATTCCACATCCACAGTTGCGCCTGCCCCAAACCCCCTACCGGGCTTGTCATCTTGGTTTTCAGCTTTAGTCGGGTGACAAATGCTTATTGATAGACTTTCACAGAGTGGATATGCTGTCTCACTGCAGCAAAATTTGACATTAAAATGATCTAGTCTCAGGAGTTTTTCCATAAAGGATTTAGTAGCATAATATTGTCCTGGCTAAGAGCCTTACTATGTCCTTCCCAAGACTTTATTTAAGAAGTCTGGTTATGGATGAAGCATGACATAAAACAAGTTTACATAACAGAGCCTCTACCACATAATCATATATTATAGCTGGTGATAAAAGAAAAATAAGCACTTCACATGTGATGACTCTCTAGAAAGAATTTAAATTACAAACCTAAACTGAAACCTCTTGGCTCTTATTAGACTACAGAACTGATACTATCCAATTGGAATATATAAATTACTATGTTTAGAGTCAGCACTTGACTCTTAATCAAATCCTCATGCTACTTAATCTGAGGTGTTATCACTTTTAATAACTGGTAGGCGATATTTTTATATAAATACATATTCTATTTATACATGTGATATGTCTGAGAAGCACTTTAAATTTTAAAATTGTGCCTGAAGTCCTATTAACTGAACAAGTAAAAACAATTTTAGCTTATGAAATGTTCAATTTTTTAAAATTGAAATTTTTTTTTTTTTTTTTGAGACAGAGTCTCACTCTGTTGCCCAGGCTGGAGTGCAGTGGTGCAATCTCGGCTCACTGCAACCTCTGCCTCCTCAGGTGATTCTCACGCCTCAGTCTCCCAAGTAGCTGGGATTACAGGCGTGCATTACCATGCACAGGTAATTTTTGTATTTTTGGTAGAGACAGGGTTTCACCATGTTAACCAGGCTGGTCTTAAACTCCTGACCTCAAGTGATCTGCCTGCCTCCGCCTCCCAAAGTGTTGGGATTACAGGCATGAGCCACCGAACCCAGCCAAAACATTGACATCTTTAAACAATGTTTTCCCTAGTAGTGGTTTAGGAAGAAGGAATAGAGTCCTTCAAAGGCCTAGTTGGTATTTCTCTGGCAGTTGCCTCATGCATGTGCTGCGTGTTTTTCTGCTTTATAGATTACCCCAACTCTTCTTTGAGAAACATTCATTATCCAGTTTTTACTTGTGAGAAAACAGAGACTCTGAAATGTTGACTTACTTGCCCAAAATTCTAAATCGAGTAAGTTTCAAAGCCTATATATATTTAATGTTTACTGCAGAGTTCATGAGCTTTCCACTAAAGCCACCAATGAATTTAGCATGTGATAAAAGAGGCCTGGATTTAATATGACAAATGTTTTGACCACACCAACGCCAGTTACTATAGGTGAGAATCTGATCTGAAATAAACAATTTTATAAGCCAGAACACCTGTGAGATAAAATACAGGTAACTGACAAGAGGAGAAGTATTATGTAGTTAACGGTTTCAAAAACAGTCATCATCATAGTGTCTCTTAGACACTGAAATCTGAAACTCCTTGATATGCTATATTAAGGTTTCAAACAAAGATGTTTTGTTCAATGCATGTTTTTGTGGGATGGCGTAACTATGCAGGCTATATCAGTCAACAAATGCTGTACAGAGCTGACCAATGACTCATGAAATCTTCTGTGCGATCTCTCTCCTCAGTTTCAAACAATTCATTTATAATTGCACTAGCAAAATAGCCAACGGCTTGTCACATTCTTTACACTGTCTTGGCCCAGCTCTAAACAGATAGGTTTTTAAATTTTAGCTTAAAATTTTAATCTTTATTTTAAAACATGTATATGCATTGTGGTAAAATATCATTTAGGAAAAAGAAAAGTTATTGTAGATATATAAATTTCTTTCTTTTAAAATACCTTTTGATTATATAATAAACATTTCCCAAATAAAGTCTGAAGTTAGAATTTGTAATTAAAAACCTCCAAAGAGTAAAAGTAACTCTTTTTCTTTTCTCTCTTCATCTCCCCCCCAAAAAATAAGCCTTCACAGAAGATGATTTTGGCATTGGTTATGTTTTATTGGCATTTGGGGCTTTTTATCTTTGTCTTTAAACATAACAGTAGTGATAATGCTACAGTGCTTTTCTTTTCCTATTTTGAGCTTCTAAATCCAGCTAAGTTCTTTTCACTTTTAAGACAGAGAAGAGGCCGGACTCTGTGGCTCACGCCTGTTATCTAGCACTTTGGGAGGCCGAGGCGGGCAGATTGCCTGAGCTCAGGAGTTAGACCAGCCTGGGCAACGCGGTGAAACCCCGTCTCCACTAAAAATACAAACAATTAGCCGGGCTTGGTGCTGTGTGCCTGTAGTCCCAGCTACTCGGCAGGCTGAAGCAGGAGAATTGCTTGAACGCGGGAGGCGGAGGTTGCAGTGAGCCGAGATAGCGCCACTGCACTTCAGCCTGGGCGACAGAGCGAGACTCCAGCTCCAAATAATAATAATAATAATAATAATAGAGAAGAAAAAACTTATTTTTCTGTAGATAATATATTGAAATGCAGATGTAGTATAGACAGTTCTAAACCAGACAATGATATTTTAAAAAGAAATTTAGCCAGTTGTTTACAGAAAAACAATGGCAATGACATACTGATATTAGAATAGGTGTCTCCTATTAGTTGACAATGAGTGATACATAATTTAAAACTAAGGATGACAACAGTTTCACTATAAGCTCTTATTATTGTAGAAACCTGGTAAAATTGAATTCCACACTAGATGGTATAGTTTAAGACTTAACGCCTCATATTCTGACCTCATTAAATAGAAATCTGTTTAATCTCTGCAACGAAATATTTTGTCCAGGAACGCCTACGTTTGTGGCAGGTGGAGACAGCTTATTAGGCAGCCTGCTCTCCTCTTATGATGGCCTTGGTCCGGAATCGCAGGGCTCATTATGTCATGAGCATAGTTATTAGATGGGTTCACTGCTTTTCCTCCTCCTTGAGGGGGACCTTTGGCACACGCTGGGAGGCCATGAAAGCCAAGGCCACCGAGCTGCGGGTCTGCTGCGCGCGTAGGAAGCGAGAAGCTCGGGAATCCAAGCCCCCGCAAATGCGCGGGTCCACGAGGTAGGCTGAGCTCCGCGCCTGGGTAGAGGAGGAAGCGAGCAGGATCCAGGGGCATGGCGGGAGGCTGAAGGGTTATTTACAGGGGTGCAGCTTTCCTCTGGGGTATCGCAGCGGCCGCCAGGCTGTGGGCGCCTTGTGGGGAAGCCTTGAGGCAGGCGGGACAGTGACAGCGCAGCGGGGTGGCTCGGGAGCCCGCCCCGCCTCCTCCTCCCCCCTCTCCACTCCCCTCCTCCTGCGCGTGCTCCCTCCTCATCCTCCGTTCCATCTCTTCCCCCTTCCCTCACTCCTTCCCCCTCTTCCTTCCCTCCACACCTTCTCTCCTTCCTTTCCCTCTCCCCTTCCCCTCCCCCTCCCCCTCCTCGTCCCCCACCCTATCCTCTTGCCACCCTTCTCCCTATCCTCCTCCTCCCCATCTCCTTCCCCCATCCCCTCCCTCTTTCCTCCCTTCTCCTCCCCACCCCGTTCCCCACCCCCCTCCACCCGCGCCCCTCCCTTGCCCCCGCCCACGGATTCCCGCGCTTCCCCGGTTCCCTGGGAGTCTCCATGGCAACGGACGCCGGGTTCCGGATTCCGACTCCCGCGAGCGAGCGGCTCCGCGGGAGGCGCACGTCCCGAGCTTCGATGGCGAACTGGGGCGACTCGCCTGAGACAGAGGAGTGCCGGAAGATCATGGAGGGCCTCGAGGCCTCTATTGAACAGTTCCAGTTCAACCCCAGGTGACCGGCAGGAGAGGCAGCCCCCACCGGCCCGCCCCGGAGCCCTCGCGCCCCGGCCCTAGCTCAACGCCTTTCCAGGCCCCTTGATCCAGCCGCTGGGCTTCAGTTTTTTGTTTGTTTTTCGAGGGGATCACTGTCCGAAAAGAGCTGCCGTTTTCACTTCTTCAAGTGTATAGCTGGACACTAAGAGCACGGACTCTGGAGCCAGACTGCCCGGATTCCAGAATCTTGGCGACCCTCTCACAGGGGCCGTGAGTTAGGCGACTGACTGCTCTGTGCCTCAGTTTTCTCAGCGGGAAATAATCGTTCATGAATGATGAAGAGTAATGCCTGCTTCATAGATCATAGTGAATATTAAATGAGCTAATCTAGGACATAGTACCCGTCTTAGTCCCCTCGGGCTGCTGTAACAAAACAACATAGGCTGGGTGGCTTATAAGCAACAGGAATTTGTTTCTCCCAGTTCTGGAGGCTGAGAAGCCCACTGGCAGATTCCGGGTCTGATGAGGCTCCCTTCTGCACAGACAGTACCTACTGGCTGTGTCTTCACATGGTGCAATGAGCAAGGGCGTTTTCCCCCACATCCCCCACACCCGCTCCCACCCTGCTTTTAGAAGGGCACTAATCCCATTTATAGGGCTCTACTTTCATGACCTAGTCACCTCCAAAGTCCACACCTGCTAATATCGTCATCTTGGGGGTTAGGATTTCAATATGAATTTTCAGGAGACACAAACACTCAGACCATAGCAGAATCATAGAAGTGTTTGCTGATGTCATTATTTCCTATTCCTTGATCCTTGTTTAAAACCCCTCCCTTTCATAATCCTTTGCCCCCTGTGTTCTAGCTTTGTTGTTTATTTGGATAATGTAGAGCTGATGTTCCTGGGAAAATGCAAATTTCTTTCTAAAAACCATTTCAAATCAGTAGGTAGCCAGAATTAGCTTAGCTGCTATGGGAGAACTTACCATTGTATAAGGCAGGGGCCTCATGGTGCCAGGTGGGCTGGCTTAGGGGCAAGCCCCTCACACAGATGCAGCTCCAGGGTGAGAAGAAGGGACCACAGGTGTCCTAGCCCAGCAGTGGGACTGACCCAGTGAGGCAGTGCTCCTGGGCTCGGCTTCCCCAGCTTCACTGTATTCAATGGGTACATTTGTTAAAATGGGTCAGGGTGCACAGGACCTGGTCTAGTGGTGACTGTGAATAGCATTTATTAGAGGCAGCACGTGGTAAACACCAGAGGTACACAGCGTCTACCCTGTTCTAGTGTTTGCTGATAGGAATGGTGTCCTGCCCTGGACTCCTTGGCATTCCATGGTGGGGTAGCTCCCCAAAAAAAAATGCACCTGCCGGGCTCAAGGACAGACCGATGTTGCCAGGTGCTCACTGACTGAACAAAAGAACCACTGATGCCCATATTCATTCCTCTTTGCCCAAAGTACTAGGGCGACTGAGCCGGTGCCTGGGTGTGAATGAGAGAGGCTCAGGTGCTGAACGTGGTCTACAAAGCAGACGAAAGCCCAGCCTTTGTGGAGTTTGCATCCTAGTCAGGAACTGATGATGAACTAGATAAACAAGTAAACTATATAATAAGTTAGATAGTGGTTAGTGATAAGGAAGAAACCGAACATGGGGAGGGAGAAGAGGAAAGTGAGTGTGTGTGTGTGTGTGTGTGTGTGTGTGTGTGTGTGTGTGGCAAGTGGGGAGGGAGGTGTGATTTAATTTGTTTGTTTGTTTGTTTGTTTGAGTCAGGGTCTCACTCTGTCACCCAGGCTGGAGTGTAGTGGCACGACCATGGCTCAGTGCAGCCTTGAACTGGAGTCAAGCGATCCCTCCACCTCAGCCTCCTGAGTAGCTGAGACGACAAGCACACCCCAGCCTGCCTGGCTAATTTTTTTTTAATATGGGGTCTTGCTGTGTTGCCCAGGCTGGTCCCAAACTCCTGGGCTCAAGCAGTCCTCCAGCCTCGGCCTCCCAAAGTGCTGGGATTACAGGCATGAGCCACCATGCCCGGCCTGGATTGCAGATTTTAGAAACGGTGATCAGGGAAGCCTTCACTGAGAAAATGACATTGGGGTGAAGACTTGCAGGCTTGAGGGGGGAGCCCTAAGGATCTATCAGGCTACCGAGTGTTCCAGGCAGAGAGAACACTGGGTAGAAAGACGGTGCCTGGATGTCCTAGGAGCAGCAAGGAGGCCAGTGTGGCTGGAGCAGAGAGGGAGAATAGTGGAGGTGAAGTCAGAGGGAAGGGGGTCGGTGCCTGTGGCGAGGGACTTTAGACTACCGTAAGGACTTCAGCTTTTACTGTGAGATGGGAAGCCATGAGGGGATTGGGAAAGAGGAGTGACATGATTTGATTTATCCTTCAATGGGATTACTCTGACTGCTGTTTTTATAATAGACTATAGTGAGGACGAGGGCAGAAACAAGGAAACAGGAGACTATTACAATATTCCTCGTGGAAGATGACTGTGGGATAGCAGTGGTTGGAGGTCCGGAGAGACCTTGATGAACAGGTAGAATGGAATTGCTAGTAACCCAGATGGGGAAGATAATGAGATGAACAGGTCCGAAGGGAACATTATAAGCTTACTTCTGGTCACGATATGTCAGCGGTGACTATTAGATATCCATTTAGGCTGTTAAGTAGGTAGTTGATTAGATGAGTCTGAAGTTAAGAGGAGAGGTTCAGCTCAGCTATATCAGTCTGGAAATAATTAGCACAAAGATGGTGTCTTAAGCTGAGAGCCTTGGTGACATCAGCCAGGAAGTGACTGTAGTTAGAGAAGTTTATGAGCCATGGGGCACATCAAAGTTCTGTGTTCTTTGAAGAGGAATAAAAGGAAGCAATATTCTTATTTAGCACTGAGAAATATGCCACAGTGAAAGTTTAGCACACCTAATGCTGTCTTCATTGACTGATTTATTAATAAGCATTTGTAGGATGGACAATTCTAGGATTCAGTGAGAAGAGTCATTGCATTTTATTAATACATATTCATAGGTCTGTTTTCCAAAATAAACTAGGACGTTAATTTTGTATGTAATTTATTTTAAAAAAACATAATTATCTTCCCCAAATTCTGTTTTATGCATAACCACCAACTTATTATTCAGAAATAGAATTGCTGAGACTATAAATAAAGACTGTGTAGGAACCACTTAGCTAATTTGTTGTGATGTGGGTTTCCATTCTAGGCAGCAGGGTTGTTAACTAAAATTAGAGACATTTGGAATTTGAAGGGACACTGAAGAATAAATCTTCCTCATTCAGTTAGATTCTGAATGAGCTGGATCTTTTTGAGTCAGTCACATAAAGAGTTAGGACTGGTGAAACCGGAGAGTCATGGGCTTATCCTCATCAGGGATTTAGAAGAAGAATCTGTCATTTCCAACTGCCCCTCTGTCGCCCAGGCTGCAGTGCAGCGTTACGGTCACAGCTCAATGCAGCCTCTGACCCCTGAGCTCAAGGGATCCTCTCACTTCAGCCTCCTGACTAGGTGGAGCCACAGGTGTGTGACACCATGCCCAGCTAATTTTTTTTGTGTGTGTGTGTGTGTTTTTGTAGAGACGGGGCTTCACCACGTTACCCAGGCTGGTCTCAAACTCCTAAGCTCAAGCAGTCTGCCCGCCTTAGCTTCCCAAAGTGCTGGCGTGAGCCACTGCACCCAGCCTGGACCTGATTTTAAAATATCATATTGTATTATTGTAATATTATGGCACCAGAAAGAATACCTGAAAACATAATTTCAAGTTTCTAAGTCATATCCTGAAAAAAATTGGTAAAAACTATTCACACTCCATAAACCACCCATGATAGGTCCTTTGCTTAAAATGGGAAGGAACAGAAGAACATACGTGTTCATGCTTAATGAAAAATGTGGCTGAATAGTAGAAAGGAGCCGCTTAGCACTGGGTAGGGTAAAGGATTGCATTTCTAGACTGGAAAAGTGAATCACTGAGATCTGTTAAAGGTACAGCAGTGTAGACTATACAGAAAGAGTTAGTTCCCATGGCTGTTTATATTTACTATATTGATGTAGCACTCAGGGTCCAGACAGGAGGCAGAAACCTCCCTGCTAATTTGAACAGGGACTATTTCCTGTTCTCTGTTAAATAGTAAGAAGGATTTTTAACTAGTAAAAGGCAGTAAGGTGGTAAAAGAAGACTCTAGGCAATACACTGATAGCAAACACAGAAAGCAGCTATGACCTCCAGGTCTGAGGAAGAGGAAACAGGGCAGGAACTAAGGAGTTAGAAGACCCGCCTTCAAAGGCTGAGATTAGGAATGATACCTCTTTGGAGAAGACATGGTGGGAGAGAAACTTGCCAGAGGGTGTGACAACTGCTGGTCTGCAGGGATGGCTTGCCCAGTGGCTGCGAAACTTGCTGAAAGGTATAGACAGGTCAAAGTTCCTTACCTAGCTGCGAGATCCAAATCTTCATTCCTGGAAGTCCTGACTTTTAAAAGTTCTGCCTTTTTTTTTTCTGCCTTTTTTCCATTAATCTTTACTACTGGGCACGGAAACACTAAGAGGCACCCCAAAGAATCCTCTGGGTTCCAGACAGAGTTCTCCTTGACTCCACTGTTCACCAGCAACCCAACTGCCCCTTGGTATTCAGAATCAATCACTTCAGCCAGTAGTGACCCCCTTTTCTGCCTTTGTTTCAGCAGCATAAGGATCACAAAGTGACCAGTCATCAGTGTCATCTAATTCAATAGAATTTCTGTTATGTTTTCTGGTGGAAACATTCTTCCCTTGTGAACTAAGACTTCCAAACCAGCAGATCCTAAAGTTGCAGAGACAGGAAACTATAATTTTGGGTGTGAGTTATTAGGCATAAGAGTGAGAGGTGCCTCTTCATTCTTGGACCTATGACTGTAGGAGAGATAGCACCATATACTGTTTCAAAGCATATACTGCATCCTGTGAGACAGAAGCGCATTCTTTCATGGATTTGCTTCTCCCAAATATTGCTGGCAGTACAGGTGTGTGCCACCATGCCCAGCTAATTTTATTTTATTTTTTGATTGGTTTTTTCTTTTTTTGTAGAGACAGGGTGTCACTATGTTGCCCAGGCCGTTCCTGAACTCTTGGGCTCAAGCGATCTTCCCGCCTCGGCCTCCCAAAGTGCTGGGATTGCAGGCATGAACCACTGTGCCTGGCCTTAAATGAATCTTCAATAAGCTATTTGACCTTTCTATTAGGCCAGCCACTTCTGGATGATGGGTTATATGATAAGATCACTGAATTCCATGGGCATGAATCCATTGCTGCCTGTCTTTTGCTGTGAAATGAGTTCCTTGATGGGAAGTGATGCTGTGAGAATACCATGACGATGGATAAGATGTTCTGTAAATTCATGCTTGGTGGTTCTGGCCAGTGCAGTATAGTCAGGGAATGCAAATCCATATCCAAAATAAATGTGTGTTCCGGTGAGGATGATGGAAGACGTTCAGTGCTATCAACCTGTCGCTAGGTGGCTGGCTATTCCCTCTGGTTCATGCTGCCATATTGGGAGCTCAGTATTGATCTCCGCTGTTGACTAGTTAGGCACTCAGAACCTGTGGTAGCCAGGCCAGCCTTGGTAAGGGGAAAAACCACGTTGTTGAACTCCATCCCCGACACCATGGCCATTTTGTTCAAGGGCCATCAAGCAAGCAGAGGTGGCTACAAAAGGAAACTGAATGATATCCACAGAGTGTGTCATTTTGCCTAATTATTTAACTACTTTCTCTGCAGTGGATTCCCTTGGGTGGGCATTCAGATGCCGCACAAACACCTTTACAGTCTGTGCCCATTTTCAAAGGCTCATCCACAGAACTCTTCCCAGACGTTCTTGACACCCATCTCTCAATCTGTTCCTTCCAAGTTCCTGACCATCCTGCTAACTCTTTAGCAGCTGCCCATAAATTAATATCAATATGTAATTCTGGCCATCCCTCATCCAGAAAAAGTAGACAACCAAATATACTGCTTTCAGTTTATTCAGTGAGAGGATTTTCCTTCATGATTGTCATTCAGGGTCACTTCTGAGTGTGGCTGTGAGACTGCAGGTAACTACCAGCTGGTGAGGAACCCATCTGTGAATCAGGCTTGAGGTTTTTTCCCTCAGTCACCTGGTCATCAAGAACCTCTCGGGTTGGGTTCTCAGGGCTTCAACTTTAGTAGGCATGGTTCAATTTTTCCCCCGATTAACTTTGACCTTGTTGAGTTGGTGCCTACCAAGGTCCTCTATTTTAAATTTACCATTCTTTTCTTTGTAATAAATTACTATTTTCTAGGTATTACAATTTCCTTTTTTCTAAAACTTATTCTAACCAGCCATGGTCACCAATGATGACTCCTCTCTTTTATTTTTATTTTTATTCTTTGAGGCAGGGTCTCACTCTGTCGTCCAAGCTGAAGTGCAGTGACACAATCCAAGCTCATTGCAGCCTTAACCTTCCAGGCTCGGCTGATCTTCCCACCTCAGCCTCCCAAGTACCTGGGACTACAGGTGTGTGCCACCACATCTGGCTAATTTTTGTATTTTTTGTAGAGACAAGGTCTCGCCATGTTGGCCAGGCTGGTCTCTAACTCCTAAGCTCAAGTGACCCACCCACCTCAGCCTCCTAAAGTGCTGGGGTTACAGGTGTGAGCCACTGCACCCAGCCTGATGACTCCTATCTTAATGTCACCTTTATGATGGCTGCCACATGGTAATTCTCTGCTTTTTTTCTATTTTTTTCTACATTTATTAGAGCTTCCCATTCTCATGTATTTGTTCATTCATTCATTCATATCAGTATGGATTGATGGATTTCTATTTTATTCAATGGGTTATAATCTGATGCTTTCATTATTTATTTTGATGCTTAAATTGTCTTATATATGGCCAGTGGGTGTTTCTTCAATCTAGTTTCTTCATCATTTTTATATTTTGCCATCATCTTTTGAGCATTTCTTCACTTTATGGCAAACAAAATGTTCCAGGCTCGTTTTATACTTTTGCTTTTATATAATTTTATATACTTTTATTTCAGTCTTGGAATGAGCCATTTTTTCAAGGAGACTTCATTTCTTTTAGTGGAGGATGGTTTTTAGAAACCAACATCTAGGGCCAGGCGCAGTGGCTCATACCTGTAATCCCAGCACTTTGGGAGGCTGAGGCAGGTGGATCACTGAGGCCAGGAGTTTGAGACCAGCCTGGCCAACATGGGAAGACTTCATCTCTACTAAAAATACAAAATTAGTCAGGTGTGATGGTCCACCCCTGTAATCCCAGCTACTTCGGAGACTGAGGCGTGAGAATCACTTGAACCCAGGAGGCGGAGATTGCAGTGAGCTGAGATCACACCACTGCACTCCAGCCTGGGTGACAAAGCAAGACTCTGTCTCAAAAAATATATTGAAAAAAAAGGAGAAGAAAGAAAAGAAACCAACATCTGAGTGTTAGATGTGCTCATCACTACTGGGGTGCCATTCTTCTAGGCCCTCTCATTGGACAGAACTAGAAACAGATATGTATAAATATATGCACATACATATATGTTCACATATATATGTGCACACATGTATGTACCTACAATGATTTATATATCTATGTATCTATATTTATAAAAGCATGCATTCATACCAATTCTTCGCATTCCATTCCATTCCATTGTCTCAGAGAACTTTCTAGTCTACTCTTTCCCTATGTTTGTAAATATCTTTCCTAGAACTGAAAAACTTGACTTCTGTCATTTTGAGAACGTTTACTTACTCATTCAATGTATCCAGTCTCCCACTATTGCAGTCCTCTCCTCTGTCTGCCACCTCTGTGCTGCTGCCCCTGTTCCCCCAACTGACTCACATTCTTAGCCACCAGGCTTGCTATTCTTCTATGCATGACTCCCAGTTTTTTTTATGGCCCCATGTCATTGACCACCATGTTGATTCCTTCACCCTGAGAAGGGAAGAGAATGGAAGGCAAAAGAAGGTAGAAAAGAAAGTGGTTACATATGATTTTGATAGGTACAACTGTGGGGAGACTTAATCCTAGGCCGAGGGTACTGTTAAGGTACAGATGTATTTGGGGGAACATTTAACTAGCAGATATGTGACACATGAGTAAGTTACATGGAGTGTATGTAATGAGCAATGAGGCTCGCCACTACCTCAGTATAGCATATTTTTATTTACTTGTTTACTGTAATTAGTATATGGGAAGTTGAAAATTTTGTGGGATTAACTGAAGATCTTTATTTTGAATATCAAGGAGTTTTCACGTTAAATGGCCTTTTTTAGTTGATATTGCTCTGCTTTAATAGTTTTTTCCAAATATGATGAAAAAACTATGACATTTCAAAACATCAGAGTGACAGTAGAAACAACCACCACTGCAGTACTAATAATGAGTAACATTTCTTGAGGGCTTACTGTTGTATCAAGGTTCATTCAAGGTACTTCTCAGTATTAACACACTAAATTCTCACAGTAAGTCTATGAAATGGGGACTATTATTTTCCATAAGAGGAAACTAAGGCACAGAAAAGTTTAGTAATTTATCTAACGTCACATAGCTAGAGTACCAGTCAGGATGCTTTCAGCTACAGTTGACAGAAACTGCCAACAACTGGTGCACTTACTCTATGACATTACAGGAAGACTGGAGGTATGACAGGTTTCAGAGCTAATTGAGTCAATGGCCGAGCAAAGTCATCAGTCAAATTTATTTCCATCTTTTTTTTTTTTTTTTTTTTGAGACAGAATCTTGCCCTGCCACCCAGGCTGGAGTGCGGTGGTGCGATCTCGGCTCACTGCAGCCTCTGCCTCCCAGGTTCAAGCGATTCTTGACCCTCAGCCTCCCGAGTAGCTGGGATTACAGGCATGTGCCACCACGCCCAGCTAATTTTGTATTTTTAGTCGAGACAGGGTTTCGCCATATTGGCCAGGCTGATCTCAGACTTCTGACCTCAAGTGCTCCTCGTGCCTCGGCCTCCCAAAGTGCTGGGATTATAGGCATGAGCCACTGCACCCAACCTATTTCCATCTTTTTTGAAAGCTCATCATCTATGCCCTGGCTGGCCCCCCTTGTGGTCACCTAGTGACTGTGCCAGTTCTTGGCATTACTTCCACCCTTGGCAATGTCCAGAGTCAAAGAAGAAATCGCTCCTCTGGTGCCCCCTTTGTAGGAGTCTAAAAAGCTTTCTTACTAGCCCCCAACAGACCCTTCCTAATGTCTCCCTCTTCAGAGCTGGGTTCTACACCCATCCCTGGACATCCACTGCCAAGGAGAGTGGGATAACTGTGATGGGCTTAGCCCAGCTTGGAGTTACACTTGGCACTGTGGATATGGTCAACTTCATCTGAGTTCTGTGGGAGACAAATCTGAGGTTTGGCCAGCATGCAAGAAAAGGGGAGTTGCTATGGGGTGCCCCACATGGGGGTATGCTCTCCTCAGCAGAAGAGGTGGGATAGAAGCACAGACATTCTGCCTTTGGCACCTACACTGAGAAGTCTGATAATTCTACTTGGGCTTTTGTGGTTCTCTTATTTTAGCTGACATTTTTGAAACAGTTGTGGTAAGTTTGATCAAATTGACAGAGTACATCCAGAAAATTGCCTTCTTAATGCTGTTTGAGATGCCTGTCCTTAGAAATCTGTAGAAGGAATTTACAAACACTTGTTCCTGGCCTATTCACATTTTTCAGGAATAATGTTTGAAAATCAAATATAGGAAGGTGGTGTGATCAACTTAAAGAAGCAATTCTCAAACTTTGGTTTCAAGACCTCTCTATAGTCAAAAAATTATTGGCACCCTCAAAGAGATTTAGTTTATGTTGGTCCTATCTATTGATAGTTGCCAGATTGGAAATTTAAAAGAAGAAAATTAAAATATATTTAAATTGATTCATTTAAAATAAGGATAAATCAGGTATGTGTTAATAGAAATACCGTATTTTATTTATTTTATTTTTCTGAAACAGGTTCTGTTTCTGTTGCCCAGGCTGGAGTGTGGTGGTGCTTTCATAGTTCACTGCAGCCTCAACCTCCTGGACTCAAGCAATCCTCCTGCCTCAGCCTCTCTAGTAGCTGGAAATAGCATATTTTAAAGAAAAACTAACTATATTGTTCTAAAACAAAAACTTTCATGAGAAGAGTGTCACTGTTTTACATTTTTGCAAAGCTTTTCCATGCCTGGCTTAATGGAAGAGAGCTGAATTCTCATAGCTGCTTCTGTATAATCTGTAGCCTCTGGAAAACTCCACTGAACATTCGTGAAAGAATGATAGTAAAAAAGACAAATAAAATCTTAATACTATTATAAAATTAATTTGATCCCATAGATTTTCTAATAGAGTATCCCAGAACCCCAGGGGTCCTCAGCCCATACTTTGAGAACCACTGTCTTAAAGGATTTCTGCTGAATATGCCTATGCATAATCTAGAATTATTTCCAGCAGTAGCACAGGCAATAACAGCATGGAAGATATTAAAAGCAGGTATATAAATTGATCATACCTCAGAAAAGTGGAAATCAGATGAGTAACCGTAGAGCAATATGCCTTAGTCCAGGGAATTTGATAATCTCATTATCCTCATTAGCTCCAGATCACTAGAGCTAATTCAGAGGCTTCCTCACCTCACCAACCTCTTAGAATACTTAAAATGCGATATGATTTACACAAAAAAATACACACTAACGTCTATTTCTAAGAAAATATCTATGACATAAAGCACATTTCATTTCCTTTGTTTTCAGACTTAACATTTCAGATGATTTAAAGATTGGCTTTTTCAGCACAGACCATGCCACTCAAACCGATTCCAGTGAAATACTGTCAGTAAAAGAATTGAGTTCATCTACACAAAAGTTAGCACAGGTAAATCTGAATTTGTTTTGAAACTTCTGAGATAATTTTTGGCGTTAATTGCCTTCATGTTTCTTTCATAGACAAAAGTGAAATAAAATTTTAAAAATGTTAGCATCTTTGACAAACAGCTGAATGATAGTTGTGCTTTAACAAATTATTAATATAAGCTACTACTTATATTTATGTCATACTTACATATGTTAATTTGTTTAATAAAGTATTTTGTTACTCTGTTGGAAATTCTTTTGACATCTGTGAACATTTTCTATTTATATTTTAAAAAATTAGCAAACAGTTTTGCATATATAATGAATGTGTAAACCCACCATCCAGCTTTGTCAAATTTTGACATTTTGTTATATTTTCTTTGAATTTTTTTTTTTTGAGACAGTGTCTTACTCTGTCACCTAGGCAGAGGTGTGATCACAGCTCACTGTAGCCGCCACCTCCAGGATTCAGGTGATCCTCCCACTTCAGCTTCACAAGTAGCTGGGACTACAAATGCGTGCCACCATGCCCAGCTAATTTTTTGTATGTTTTGTAGAGATGGGATTTTGCCATGTTTTTCAGGCTGGTATTGAACTACTTACTGGGTTCAAGCAATCCACCCACCTCAGCCTCCCATAGTACTGAGATTACAGGCATGAGCCATCATGCCTGGCCTGGATCTTTTTTGATTGTAAAGGAACATAGTATTGCATGTATGTTGGAGACCAAGAGTTATTATTAAAAACCCTAATCAATAAAGCTGTCACATGAGGTAGCATACCACTATAAATACTCTTGTCTACCTTTTGTTTTTACACTTGGAAATCGTTCTGTATTGACACATAGAGTTTCCTCATTTATTTCACAAGTACATCACAAAATGTGCATCATATATTTGGCTTTCCATATTGATGGACATTTTGGTCACTTCTAATATTTTACTGTGATGAATAATCCTGCACATACTCATATGCCAGTAAATCTGTGATGTAAATTTTTAAAAGTGGAATTTCTGAGTCAGAGGATGTATGCATTAGTCATTTTGAAGGATATTGCCAAATTGCCCTGCATAGAGATTGTACCAATTTACACTCCCTCTAGTAGCTTTTGAGGATGTCTCTTTCCTACATATTTGACAATTTATTGTCTTCTTTTATACTTTCAGAAACATTTTATAATTTTATTCTTTTATAACTGTGTCCAAATGACCACGTTCTGGTCAGTAGGATTCAGATGGAAATGGTCTGTGGAAGCTCTGGGAAACCTTGAGACACGGTTCACATGCGCCCTCTGTCACTTCTCCCTTCATTCCTTCCCTCCCTGCTACTTCCCATTCCCCTTTCCTTCGTTCCCTTTCCCCTTCCCTTCTTCCCTCCCGGTTCCCCTTCCCTCCAGGCTCCCCTCCCCTCCCCATCCCGGTTCCCTTCCTTTCCCTTTCCGGTTCCTTTCCCTTCCCGGTTCCCATCCCGATTCCCTTTCCTTCCCGTCCGGGTTCCCTGCCCTTCCCGGTTCCCGTCCTGGTTTACCTCCTTACCCTTCCCAGTTCCCTTCTCTTCCCTTCCCGGCTCCCGTCCCGCTTCCCTTCCCTTTCTGGTTCCCGTCACGGTTCCCTTCCTTTCCCGCTTCCCTTCCCGGTTCCCTTCCCTTCCTTGTTCCCATTCTAGTTCCTGTCCTGGTTCCCTTCCCTTCCTGGTTCCCGTCCCGGTTGTCGTCCCCATTCCCTTCCCCTCCCATCCCGGTTCCCTACCCTTCCCGTCCCAGTTCCGTCCCGGTCTCCCCTCCCCTTCCTTCCCGGTTTCCCTCCCCTACCCTCCCTTCCCGGTTCCCTTCTCTTCCCTTCCCGGTTCTCTTCTCTTCCCTTCCTTTCCCGGTTCCCGTCCCTTTCCGGTTCCAGTCCCGGTTTCCTTACCAGTTCCCGCCCCGGTTTCCTTCCTGGTCCCTCCCCTCCCTTCCCGGTTTTCCTCCCCTTCCCGTCCCGGTTCCCGTCCCGGTTCCCTTCCCTTCTCTTCCCGATTCCTGTCACGGTTCCCTTCCCTTCCCGGTTCTTGTACCGGTTCTCCACCCTTCCTTTCTTTGTTCTCGTCCCGGTTCCCTTCTTTTCCCTTCCCGGTTCCTGTCTCTGTTCCCGTCCCGGTCCCTTCCCTTCCTTTCCCGGTTGCCATCGGTTCCCATCCCTTCCCGGTTCCATCCCCTGTCCCTTTCCCTTCCCTTCCTGGTTCCCTTTCCGGTTTTCATCCCGGTTCCCGTCCTGTCCCTTCCTGGTTCCCAGGCCGGTTCACTTCCCTTCCCGATTCCCATCTCGGTTCCCGTCAGGGATTCCTCCCCCCTTCCCGGTTCTCGTCTAGGTTCCCGTCCTGTTCCCTTGCCTGTCCCCTCCCCTCCCCCCTTCCCGGTTTCCCTCCCTTTCCTCTACCCTCCCCTCCCCTGTTCTCCTGGTCTCTCCACCCCTCCTCTCCTCTCCCTTCTTGGTTTCCCTCCCTTCCCAGTTTCCCCCCCTTCCCTTTTTTCCAGTTCCCGTTCCTTCCCTGTTCCCTTCCCAGTTCCAGTCCCGGTTCTTTTCCCTTCCCGGTTCCCGTCCTGCTTCCCTTCTCTTCGCGGTTCCCTTTCCGGTTCCGTCCCGGTTCCCTTCCCGGTTCTCGTCCTGCTTCCCTTCCCTTCCCGCTTCCCATCCCAGTTCCCTTTCCGGTTGGTTCCCGTCCCGGTTCCCTTCCCTTATCAGTTCCTGTCCTGGTTCTCTTCCCGGTCGCCTCCCCTCCCCGGTCTCCCTCCCCTCCCCTCCCCAGTCTCCCTCCCCTTCCCGGTCTCCCTCCCCTTCTCCCAGTCTCCCTCCTCTTCTCCCGGTCTCCCTCCCCTTCTCCCGGTCTCCCTCCCCTTCTCCCGGTCTCCCTCCCCTTCTCCCGGTCTCCCTCCCCTTCCTGGTCTCCCTCCCCTTCCTGGTCTCCCTCCCCTTCTCCCGGTTTCCCTTCCCTTCCCGGTTCTTTTCCCTTCCCGATTCCCTTCTTTTTTCCCGGTTCCCTTTCCTTCCTTTCCCGGTTCTTGCCCCGTTCCCTTCCCTTCCCGGTTTCTGTCCGAGTTCCCTTCCCTTTTCTTCCTGGTGTGTCCGGAGTTGGTTCCTGCTGGTGGGTTCGTGATCTCCCTGACTTCAAGAAGGAAGTGGCAGACTTTCTGGTGTTACAGCTCTTAAAGATGGCACGGACCCAAAGAGTGAGCAGTAGCAAGGTTTACTGTGAAGAGCGAAAGGACAAAGCTTCCACAGCCTGAAAGGGGACCTGAGGGGGTTGCCATTGCTGGCGGTGGCCAGCTTTTATTCCCTTATTGGCCCCGCCCATGTTCCATTTCTGTCCTATCAGAGTGCCCTTTTTTCAGTCCTCCCCGCAATTGGCTACTTTTAGAATCCTGCTGATTTGTGCATTTTACAGAGCACTAATTGGTGCGTTTTACAATCCTCTTGTAAGACAGGAAAGCTCCCCAAGTCCCCACTCGATCCAGGAAGTCCAGCTGGCTTCACCTCTCACCGGTTCCCATCCTGGTTCCCTTCCTGGTTCCTGTCCCGGTTCCCTTCCTGGTTCCTGTCCCGGTTCCCTTCCTGGTTCCTGTACCGGTTCCCGTCCCGGTTCCCGTCCTGGTTTCTTTCTCTTCCCTTCCAAGTTCCCATCCCAGTTCCCTCCCCTCCCCTCCCCCCCTCCCCTCCCCTCCCCTCCCTTCCCTTCCCGGTTCCCATCCCGGTTCCCTTCCCTCCCCTCCCCTCCCCTTCCCGGTTCCCCTTCCCTTCCTGTCCTGGTTCCCGTCCCAGTCCCCTCCCCTCCTATCCCCTCTCCTCCCTTCTCTGTTTCTTTCCCCTCCCCTCTTTTCCCGGTTTCCCTCCCCTCCCCTTCCTGGTTTCTTTCCCCTTCCCTCCCTTCCCAGTTTCCCTCCCCTTCCCTTCCCGGTTTTCCTTCCTTTTTTCCTAGTTTCCTTCCTTTTCTTACTTCTTCGACTAGAGCATGGATCCTACTGTTTGGACCATGAGGTTGAAACAATATACAGCAGAGTAATGAGACGGAAGAATCTTAGATCATTTCACCCATTGATTGCCTAGGTAGATTTCTAGGGAGAGAAATTAACTTATTTCTCATTTATGCTTCTGTTATTTCATTTTTTTGTTTGTTTGTTTGTTTTTGTTTTTTTGTTTTTTTGTTTTTTTGTTTTTTTTTGAGATGGAGTCTTGCTCTGTCGCCCAGGCTGGAGTGCAGTGGCACGATCTCAGCTCACTGCAACCTCCACCTTCCAGGTTCACGCCACTCTCCTGCCTCAGCTTCCCGAGTAGCTGGGACTATAGGCGCCCGCCACCACGCTTGGCTAATTTTTTACATTTTTAGTAGAGAGGGGGTTTCACCTTGTTAGGCAGGATGGTCTCGATCTCCTGACCTCGTGATCCGTCCACCTCAGCCTCCAAAAGTGCTGAGATTACAGGCGTGAGCTTTATTTTTTGAGACAGGGTCTCACTCTGTCATGTAGACTGGAGTGTAGTGGCAGGATCATAGGTGACAACAGCCTCGACTTCCTGGGCTCCAGTGATCCTCCCACCTCAGCCTACTGAGTAGCTGGGACTACAGGTGTGTGCCACCACAGCTGGCTAATATTTTTTTCTATTTTTTTTTGTAGAGACAGAGTCTCAATATGTTGCCCAGGCTGGTCCCAAATCCCCGGCCTCGAGTGATCCTCCTGCCTTGGCCTCCCAAAGTGTTGGGAATACAGGCATGAGCCACCAAACCTGGCTATTTTGATTTTTTGTTATAGCTGAACCAAAATCTGATACAAATGTTAAATCAGATTAACATTTGTTAATTATCCATTGCTAATTAATAAGAGGCATTTAAAAAAATCATTTATGACTGGGTTTGAATACTTTTCATGGACTTATTGAGATGATCATGCAGTCATATGGCTTTTCCCCTTTATCTGGTGATGTGGTAAAATTTGGTTTTTGAATAGTAAACCGTCCTTGACTTCCTGAAATAAACCTAACTGGATCATAATATTTATTTTTGCATTTCTGCATTATTTCCTATTATTTTATTGAGGACTTATTTTCCTCTGTTTTAAGTGAGATTGCCCTATAATTTTTTTCTTTTCTTTACTTTTTTTTTTTTTGAGACAGGGTCTTGTTCTGTTGCCCAGGCTGGAGTGTAGTGACAATCATAACTCACTGTGACCTTGAACTCCTGGGATCAAGCAATCTTCCCACCTCAGCCTCCTGAGTAGCTGGGATTACAGGAGTGCACCACCTTGCCCAACTAATCTTTAAATTTTTGGTAGAGATAGGGTCTTGCTACGTTACCCAGGCCATACCCTATAATACTCTTTTCTTACACTATTGTTGTTCAATCTTGGTACCAAGATCACAGTATCCTCATAAAATGAGAAGTGTTCCCTAGTCTATTATCTGGAATACTTCACGTAAGATTGGGAATATCTATTTCTTCAATGTTTGTTAGAACTTGCATGTAAAACTGTGCTTACTTTTATTGCTATTGTTATTTTGTTATGTATATATTCCCATTTTCTTAAATATTCTGGGTCAGTTTTGATGTTATGTTTTTGTATTATTTATTTTTGTTAAATCTTCAAATTATTGGTATAATGTTTATTGTCTTTTATTATTTTTAAGTATTGTGTCTGTAGTTATATTCCTTTTTAAATGTTTAATATTGTCTGATATCATCTGCATATCTCCCTCTTTTTTCTTAGTGACTCTTCGCAGAATTGTCTATTTCATTATTTTTTTTTCCAGACACCCAATTTTAGGATGTATTAATCCTCTCTATTGTGTCTTTATTTTCTAGTTCATAAATTTATTTTCCTATATTTATTATTCTTTCTTCCTTTCTGTTTACTCTTTCTTTTTCTTTTTTTTTGGTTTGTTTGTTTATGAGACAGGGTCCACCCTGTTGCCCAGACTGGAGTGTAGTGGCAGAATCACGGCTCACTGCAGCTTTGACCTCCTGGGCTCAAGTGATCCTCCTGCCTCAGCCACTTGAGTAGCTGCAACTACAGGCACATGACACCACACCTGGCTAATTTTTACAATTTTTTGTAGAGATGGGGTTTCCCTATGTTGCCCAGGCTGGCCTCAAACTTCTGAGCTTAAGCAATCCTCCTGCCTCAGCCTCTCAAAGTGCTAGGATTACAGGTGTGAGCCACTGAGCCTGGCTTGTTTTTTGCTTTTTTTTTTTAAATTTCTTGAGTTGGATCTGGGTATCAATTAGGATAGCATATAGCTCCATGTTTAGAAAAAACAACTGCATTGGCTTCATAAAATATCAAGAGGTATAGAGTTAGAGAATCCAGAGTTAGTGCAGTAGCTCTCTGATCTGTGTGATGTAGATTCATTTTATCTTCTCACATCTCCACCATTAGTGCCTGGCTTTTGTTGCCCTAGTTCTGATCCAGTAGCAAGATGGCTGTTCCCCTTCCAGCTTCCATGGAAGGAGAATATGGGAGAAGTAGGGAGCAGTGGTAATAGCTATCTTAGGAAAGCAAAAACTTTCCATAGAAAGCCTTGCCATATGTTTCTTTGGCCGTAACTGTATCACATGACCACTTGAACTACAAGGAGCTATAGATAAGTACTTTAGCTGCGCACATTGCTGCCCCGGACAATGACATGGTTCCATCAGTAAAGAAGAACCATGATACCGGATATTGGGCTGACAGCTACCAAAGCCTATAGACCGTAGATTTTGAGGCTTGCTTCTTCTCTTTCATAGGCAGTTAAAACTACAAATTTCCCACTAACTACATTTTTAGCTTCTACAAACTTTGAAATATAGTATTTTTATTAGTATTTAAATTTAAATACTTGAATTTTTCATTTGTTCATCTGTGTAATAAGTTATTAAATTTTCAAAGATGCTTTTTAGAATATTTTTATGTTGCTGATTTTTAACTTCAGTGCTTTGTTGTTGGAGAACGCAGTCCTTGTGAAACAAATTATCTGGTGTTTGTTGCAATTTGTGCTGAGGCTTTGTGTGAGGTCAGTCTTTGTCATTGTGCCATAGATGCAGGAATTTTTTTTTCTTTTTCACCCGAGATGGAGTCTTGCCCTGTCACCCAGGCTAGAGTGCAGTGGTGCGATCTCGGCTCACTGCAACCTCCACCTCCCAGGTTCCAGCAATTCTCCTGCCTCAGCCTCCTGAGTAGCTGGGATTACAGGCACACGCCACCACGCTTGCATAATTTTTATATTTTTAGTAGAGATGGGGTTTTACCATGTTGGCCAGGCTGGTCTCAAACTCCTGACCTCGTGATCTGCCTACCTTAGTCCTCCAAAGTGCTGGGATTACAGGTGTGGGCCAACGTGCCTGGCCAGGAAATTTAAAAAAATCTGTATTTATTAATTACTGAATTTATATATTTTTTCTATATGAAGGCTTTTGCCATATTGTCCATTTTGTTTGATGTTAATTTATCTATATCAACATTCTTTGGGCTCGTATTTACCTGGTAAATCTTTCTCGTTTCTACACTGACATTATTTCTGTGTTGTGTCTTAGATATATCTCTTATAAATTGTATATAGTTTTGAAAAATCCAATCTAATAATTTCTTTTAATAGCTAATTTATTCTATTAGTGTTAATTTTGACTACTGATAAATTTGTATTTTTCTGCCAACTTCTTTTTAAATTTCTCTTTATCTTATTTTTTTCTATACTTCTTTTTTCTCCTTCCCTACTCTCCAATGATTGTATTAACTTTAGTTTCTATTCTCTCCTCTACTAATAATTAACTATTTTATCTTTATTCTTTTAATGATTAATCTCAAATTTGAACATTCAATAGTTGACTAGAATTTGTAATTTATACCATACAGTACAAGAAATGTAGAACCTTTATCTCTAATTGTGTCCTTGTGTCTTTTATATTTTTATTATCAAGTATTTCAGTTGTTTTCTCCTAATATTTTTGCAGTTAACTCTTCATATTGTTTTCTGCAATTAATGCTTGTTTAGATTTACTCACATTTACCAATTTCTTTGCTCACCATTCTTTCCCATATCTCAGTACTTCTTTCTGTGCTTAATTTTCATTATTTCTAAAGATCTTTTGATCCTTTGTTCAGCAAGGATTATAGTGTACTTAGCATTAATATTGCACAACTTCAGGTAAAACACAATAACCTTGTAACTATTTACCACCCTCCCATCTTTTATGCTGAGTATCATATGTATTGCATCTATTATACATACATTATAAACTCATAATGTTTGCTTTAAACAGTGCTATAAATGTTAAGCTAATAAGAGGAAAGCTAGTATTTTATATGTACCTGGATATTTACCATTTCCTTTGCTCTTTATTCTTTCCTGAAGATCTAGCTTTCCAGCCCAAATTATTTCTCTTTAGCCCAAAAAGCTTTATTTAGCTATTCTCCTACTGTAGGTATTTTGGCAATGAATTATGTTTTATTTAAAATGTTTTTACATTGAATATAGAATTCCGGGTTGACAAATTGTGTTTTGTTTTGTTCTCTCACTTTACAATTGCTCTGTAGGCTTTAATAGTGTCTAAGAAAATAACCATTATTAATCATTCCAAATGTTATTCCCCTGTATGTAGCTGTTTCTTTTCTGTCTGCTTTCAACATTTTATTTTAATCTTTGGTTTTCAATAGCTTGATTATTATGTACCTAAGTGTGGTTTTGATGTATTTATCCTGCTTGGATAAATAAATTAAGCATCTACAATGTGCATGTTTCACCAAATTTGGGAGATTTGGAGCCACTAAATATATCTTCAAATATTTGTTCCACCCCATTTTTTCTATCCTGTCCTTCTGCAATTCCAATTACTTGCATGTTAGACTTCTCATTATTAACTTGCAAGTCCCTAAACTCTGTCCAATTTGTAAAATTGTAAAAATCTTTCTTCTATTTTTTATTGATACATCTTCAAGTTCACAGTTTTTTTCTGCCATCTTTGTTCTTCTATTAAGTATTTTCAGTGAAGTTTGAATTTTGGATATTGTCTTTTGCAACTTGGGAATTTGTTTTCTTTATCAAAATTTTCTGTTTGTTGATATTTCCTTTTTTCATTTATTACAGCATATTTTTTGTTACTTCATCATGCATAGTTATAATAACTGCTTTAACATCTTTGGCAATTCTGATATTTTGGTAATATTGGAATTGGTTTCAATTTTCTTTCTTCTTGAGACTGAATCACATTTTCCTGTTTTTTGTATATAATCCAAGTAATTTGGATTACATTGTGGACTGTGTGGATGTTATCTTCTGGGTTCTGATATATTCCCCTAAAGAATGCTGAGGTTTTTTTTTGTTGTTGTTGTTGTTGTTTGCACACAATTAACTTGTTTGGATTAAAACAGAAAATTATATCTTTGGTTTTTTAGCAGCCCAAATCTTGGTTTTGTTCTATTATCTCTAGCTGGGCTATTTGTAGGCTGCCCCATGTATGTATCTCTCAGGGATGAGCCAGAGGTTTGTTCAGAGGTAGGTTTCATTTTTGTGTTTTGTTTTTTTTTGTTTATGAGACAGGATCTCCCTCTGTTGCCCAGGGTGGAGTGCAGTAGCACAGTCATGGCTCACAGCAGCCCCAGACTCCTAGGCTCAAGTGATCCTCCCATCTCAGCCTCCCAACTAGCTGAGACTGCAGGCTACACACCACCATGCCTGGCTAATTTTTAAATTTTTTGTAGAGATGAGGTCTCATTATGTTGCTTAGGCTGGTCTTAAACTGCTGGCCTCAAGTGATCCTTGCTTCTTGGCCTCCCAAAGTGCTGGGATTACAGGCATAAGCCATCATGTCTGGCTTGTTCAAAGTTTTTACTGTGATTTTAGAGTTCCCCTTTCTGATTTTTTTTTCATCTAGGACCCCACCCAAACACTGTCACTTAACCTCTCAAAGTCTTGATATTCTCACCTGTAAAATAAAACTTCCTATGTAGTATGAGGATACTAAAATGAAATTCTTCCCATGATGCCAGTACACCAGGCATCAAGTTCCAAACTAACTGTGAGTTAGAAACCACTTGCAGACTTTGCAAGGGGAATGTTTCACATTAGACAAATGTCTCTCAGCTTTTGAATCAGATCAAGGACAGTAAAGAAGGTCAGGGAATGAAGAGAAAAAACTGCCGAGGCAGACTCTGGAAAGAACTATTGCCATGGTTCTTACAGGAGAAGGGCAGCAGAAGCAATCCTCCTCAACTCAAAGCTAGGAAGGCAGGCTTCAACGGAGCTTGAATGTATTTGCTGCTATTAGAAGACACAAAGGACTGGTGCTTGACTCATGCTTGAGGAAGCTAAAGGGGGCTGTGATGAGAAGATAGAATGGCTTGATTGGGATCAGTCTGCACTTCCAGAGTTATCGGGGTAAAGGATGTGTAATTGTTTCCTGTAAACCATATGTGGCCTTGAGAGAGAGAGAGGTGAAACCAGTGTAGGGTCATTTTGGGTCCTGTCCAGTAGAGTGATCTGGAAGAACAAAAGACCCCTAACAGTAGGGAGAAGAAAGAGGTGAACTCCAGATTCATAGAACCTGAGGAAGGAGTAGCAAGTGACCACTCAAAGTAGGGAAGCATCTGCTTAGGTCAAGATATATCTACAAAAGAGAGGGTCCCGGCAATCAGAATCTCTAGAGAAGCTACATCAGCACCCAAGGGAAGAAGAGGAGTTAGTTCTCCTGCCCTTTAGCACTATGGGGAAGCCACCCCACCAGATAGGAACATCCTTGCCCCTCTATCCCTGCTGCCTTTTTCCCTTTGGAGATACAGCCACTCGGGTGCTGGTGAGGAGGTGAGCAGAGAGAGCTCAAGGGTGAATCACTCTTTTTTATTACTCTCAGCTTGGAGTAAAGGGAAAAACCTTATGAATGAAGTTGGAAGCATTTTAACTCATATATATATATATATATATATTTAGATGGAGTCTTGCTGTGCTGCCCAGGCTGGAGGGCAGTGGTGCTATCTTGGCTCACTGCAACCTCTATCTCCTGGGTTCAAGCTCCCAAGTGGCTAGGATTACAGGGGCGCACTGCCACACTTGGCTAATTTTTTGTATTTTTAGTAGAGACAGGGTTTCACCATGTCAGCCAGGTTGGGCTCAAACTGCTGACTTCAGGTGATCTGCCCACCTCAGCCTCCCAAAGTGTTGGGATTACAGGCATGAGCCACCTTACCTGGTAGTTATATTCTAAATGCTACTCTGAGGCTGTATTTGTAGCAATGGTAGGACTACGTTCCCAAGAATGAATAGAAAAGTCATGGGATTTTGTCATTTCCATTCAGAGCAGGGGAAGATTACATAGAGAATACATTATTTTTCATATCTCTCTTTTTTTCTTCTTTTAAGTTTTTGAAGAGATGGAGTCTCACTATATTGCCCAGGCTGGTTTCAAACTCCTGGGCTCATCTGATTCACCCACCTTACCCTCCCAAAGTTTTGGGATTACAGGTGGGAGCCCTAGTGAATACATTTTAAATAGATGGGGGTAGATAAAAATACATTGTGTTTTGATTATTACAAATGGTTCTTAGTCAACATGCTGGTTACATATTTAAATGCTTGTGCTAGTAGATTCTCAGCAAATGATGATTCTTGCCTCTCTTTTCTGATCTGAAATCCACATCTTGAGAACTATACCTTTTGAGGTATGACAAGGCCAATATTAACACAGATATTTTCTTCTGTGTGGGAAGAAACTGCTAGGAAACTCTTGTCTTCTAGTCCATCAGCATATCTTAGTTTGGCAAATTAATTGTCACTTTGAAAGCCTGGCCACCTAGGATGGAATTACTGGAATTCCACAATGCATACAATCATCTTAAAAATCAGGACAGGCCTCTGACCAGGAACCCAGCTTATATGTCCAGAACCAGAGAATGCATTGGAATTTTTACACAGAGGACATTTACTCTCTATCCTAATGTCCTTTTTTTCCATTTTTATTTAATGGGGAGATATATATATATATATTTTAACTTTCAGGTTCGGGGGTACATATGCAGGTTTGTTACATAGGTAAACTCATGTCACAGGAGTTTGTTGTGCAGATTATTTCATCACCCAGATACTAATGCTAGTTCCCATTGGTTATTTTCCCTGATCCTCTCCTTCCTCCCGCTCACCACCCTAAGTAGGCCCCAGTGTGGGTTGCTCGCCTCTTTGTGCGCATGAGTTCTCATCATTTTGCTCCCACTTACCAAGTGACAACATGCAGTATTTGGTTTTCTGTTCCTGCGTTACTTTGCTAAGGATAATATTTTCCATTTTTAGATGATGAAATCCCTCCAGGTAGATTTTGGGTTCCTCAAACAATTGCTTCAGTTGAAGTTTGAGGACCGACTGAAAGAGGAATCTTTGAGTCTCTTCACCATTCTGCAAGACAGGATCCTAGAAATTGAAAAGCATTATCAACAGGTAAATGTTCTCTTATTTCTTTTGTTTTATGTGGACTGATACTGTGCTTAGATGTGTATGCAGTGCAGTTTAGAATTTAGTAACTTGTGAGGGCAGTGTAATTTGCTTTAGTTGTGTCTCATGTGGTAATTAATACACAGAGCTTCACTATGTGTCAGGGACTTGTGTAAGTACTTAGCATATGAACTGATTTAATTCTCACATTTACCTTATGAAGTAGGCACAATTATTTTCCCTCTTTTACAGATGAGAAAACTGAGGCATAGAAAGGCTAATTAACTTGTTCAAGGTCACCAGTTAAAAAACAGGAGAGGCCAAGCGCACATGCCTCTAATCCTACCACTTTGGGAAGCCAGGGTGGGAGGCTGGCTTGAAACTGGGAGTTCAAGACCAGTTTGGGCAACATAGTGAGACCCTGTCTTTACGAAGAATAAAAGCATGAGCCAGATGTGATGTTGCAGGCCTGTAGTCCCCAGCTACTTAGGAGTCTGAGACAGGGGAATCACTTGAGCCCAGGAGTTCAAGGCTTCAGTGAGCTATGATCACACCACTGCACTCTAGCCTGGGTGACAAGTCGAGACCCCCATCTCAGAAAAACAAAAAACAAAACAAACGGACATTACTGTTATTTCTGTGCCATAAAAACAAGCAAACAAAAACCATCTTTTGCTGACCACACCATGTTAAGTACTATGCTAAGCCCTTAAAATGTATTTACTCTTTAAATCTCTCAAAATGTTAAAATGGAAATCCTATTGTCCATGATTTACAGATCAAGAAACAGCTTGCCAAGGTTAAGTAACTTGCTTAAGGTTAGACAGAGAGTAAAGGGCACGATGATATTTAAATTCAATACCATCTGACTCTAAAGCCTATTTGAGGCTGGGAGGCAATGGCTTAGGCCTGTAATCCCAGCACTTTGACAGGTTGAAGCGGGAGGATAGTCTGAGCCCAGGAGTTCGAGATCAGCCTGGGCAACAAAGCAATACCTCATCTCTACAAAATAAATTAAAAAACAAATATTTTTTAGAAAAGTATAAAGCCTGTTTGTTGTTTATACTCCATGCTGAAATCAGAATTGATATCAGAATCATGGGTATTTTTTTTTAATGCACTCTCTTCTATTGTTAATCTAAACAGATCTAATCAAATTATTTGATTAATCAGAAAATAACTCTAGTTTGCAGACTAGCTCTATAGATTTCTTTTCATGCGCATATTCCGTTCAAAAAGTACAAGGACTAGAAGAAGATAGGCATCACAAATAGACTTTACTACTTTAAAAAGCAGTTCTAGGAAGGCGTTAAAAGACTTTACTCAAGTGAAAAATGAAATGAAGTGTTCAAATCATCTGTATATATTTTATCCATATGATCTCTATTGCTTTTGGTTGAGTATAAGTAAAAATAAAATGTGTCATAATGGCTGCAGGATGGGAGAAATGATTATGAATTGAAGTTTTCAATAGATTGTGATGATTCAGATGATGTTTTTTTACTCTGAGTCCCTCCCTAGTAGGTGTGGGTCATATTTGGAAATACATTATGATGCTTATTGCATTTATTTTTGTTTGCAGAATGAGGATAAGATGAGAAAATCCTTCAATCAGCAGTTAGCTGATGCCATAGCTGTTATCAAAGGAATGTACCAGGTGAGTTTTTGTTTCTGGTGCCGTAGCTGTGGGCAAGGCTAGCTTCAGCTGCTGTGTGCAAGGAGTGGGGATCACCTTGGCTTCCCAGTCTGTGTTTCCAACTCTGAAGGCCTGTTTCCTCGATTTTCAGGTCACCTTAGAGGGATCAGGCCTAGGACTGTTTATGCTCACATTATAATGCTTTCCAGAAACTGGAAAATTCTAATCTGGTGTTCAGGACACCTGGGCATGTACCGAAGTAATCCAAAGTTTATTTGGTGAGGCCATAGCTGAATAGACGAAGGTCAGATGGTCCTAAGAGAGAGTTCAGAGAATCTGTAGTAAATTCCAGTGAACAGTCTCTGACCCTTGGTGGATTAACTTTTCTAATGACAGGGACATTTCTATCTGCCAGACACATGCTTCATTTTCCTTCACAATGGGAAAGTTCCTACCTTTAGTGGTTTTCTTAGACTCAGCAAAGACCTTGTGCTTTGTTTAGCGTTTATAACTATATTCTCATCTTGCATTTCAATATACTTCCATAAATAAATTTTTTGCATACTTCTTTTTGGGCACTGTTTGCAAGTTTCTTAGCATAGCACTCAACACATCTGTATTTAATTAAGTAATTCCTTGTGAAGTGTCTCCGTTCCATGCCAGACTGTCAACCTGAAGGATCTCCTTCGTGTTTCTCTCTGCTGTGGTTCTGCCTTTAGCGCTGTGACTAGTACATAATTAACAACCAGCTACTGATTGCTAAATGCATGAATGGTCACCTGTACCTGTGGCAGACAGTGGTGCCGCCTGCTCAAATGTCATTCTCTCCACTGCGCATTCTCCCCACTGCTTTTTACTGACAGGGGCACTTCCATCTATAGAAACCAAAGTGCTAGATTCTTCTTCCAGTTCCCTTTTCAGCTATAGCACAGACATAGGCAAAGTCAGGTCCCTAACCAATGAGACCTGAAGATGAGTTGGCTGTGAGATTTTGGGGGAGGTTGTTCTTTCTAAGTAAAAGGGACTCCTGAAGATATCAGTTCACACTGGTCAGAATGGTTATTATTAAAAAGTCAAAAAAATAACAGATGCTGGTGAGGTTGCAGAGAAAAGGGAACACTTGTTTATACACTGCTGATGGGAATGGAAATTAGTTCAGCCACTGTGGAAAGCAGTCTGAAGATTTCTCAAAGAAATTAAAACAGAACTACCGTTTGACCAAGCAATCCCTTTGCTGGGTATATATCCAAAGAAAGATAAATCATTCTACCATAAAGACACATGCATGTGTGTGTTCATTGCAGCACTGCTCACAATAGCAAAGCCATGAAATCAACCTAGATGCCCATGAACGGTGGACTGGATAAAAAAAATGTGGTACATATACACCATGGAATATTACACAGCCATAAAAAATAATAAAATCACATCCTTTGCAGCAACATGCATGGAGTTGGAGGCCACTATCCTAAGCAAATTAATATAGGAACAGAAAACCAAATACTGCATGTTCTTACTTATAAGTGGGAGCTAAACATTGAGAACATATGGACACAAAGAAGGGAACAATAGACACGGGGGCCTACTTGAGGGTAGAGGGTGGGAGGAGGGTGAAGATCAAAAAACTACCTATTGAGTACTATGCTTATTACCTGGGTGATGAAATAATCTGTACACCAAACCCTGGTCCAGCTGCAGCCTCGCAGGGAGCTGGCGCCCTTGTCGGCACCTGGTGCTGCCCACCTTGCTGAAGCTGGCATGCCTAGCTGTGTGTAGTGGCTGGACCCTGCACTCACTCATGCACCCGTTGTCCTTCTGCACCTGGCTTGCCCTTGGCAGGCATGGGATCCAGGCTGGTAGTATGAGCTGAGCACAGCCTGCCAGGCCAAGCAGGTGGAATGAGCCCAGCAGGCCTGAGCAAAACTCAGGCAAAAGCGCCACTGATCACAGAGGTTTCTGGCTGGCAAAGCAACACCCCAAGGATCCTGTGACAGCATGGTGGCACATGCTTATAGTCCCACCTACTGAGGAGGCTGAGGTGGGAGGACTGCTTGAACCCCGGAGTCTGACGTTACAGTGAGCCATGATTGTGCCGCTATACTCCAGCCTGAGTGACAGAGCATGACCCTGTCTCTAAAAGAAAAAAAAAATGCATTTAATCTATCTTATCCAGTATTATTCTTGTTTATAATGAGACAGTAAGTCAGAATTTCGTGGTTTTTAAAAACATGCTTTTGGCCAGGCATGGTGGTTCATGCCTATAATCCTAGCACTGTGGGGGGCTGAGGCAGGCAGATCACTTGGGCTCAGGAGTTTGAGACCAGCCTGGGCAACATAGTGAGACCCTGCCTCTACAAAACATACAAAAAGATTAGCTGGGCATGGGGGCATGCGCCTAGGGTCCCAGCTACTTGGAAGGCTGAGGTGGGAGGAGGAGCCCAGGACGTTAAGGCTGCAGTGAGCGATGATCATGCCACACTGCACTCCAGCCTGGGTGATAGAGCGAGACCCTGTCTCAAAACAAACAAACAAAAACAAACAAACAAACAAACAAAAAACATGCTTTTATAGTTCTTTGTGTCTTCTACAATTTCTGGGACATTGATCTATTTCTAATGTATATCAAATGTTCAAAAATATAGCTGAATAATGAATATTACTCTTTGTCCATATGCTTTATACTTCCAGGAGTAGAAAGCTATGAAGTGATTAAATTCTTCGTATTCATCAGTTTTTCATAAATATGTGTTGGTTAAATATGCTTAATTGTGGTTAGCTGACTTATGAAAAAATTGTTTATATTAAATTAAATTAAAGTCATTATTGGAATCTTTGCATCAAAGTGTTGGCATCACTTTGATCCATGACCTCAGACAGCCTTCCAGATCCCGGCCACCCAGTTCGTTAAGGCTTAGTCATAAGGAGGAACAGAGGAAAGTTGAAAATAAAACGAAGTGCTGTATACACTTTTTGTAGATTGACAAGTATAAATGACTCTCTGCTGCCCTCTGGAGACCAGTTAAGGAAACAAGTACCTGTACTTTTTTTTTTCAGCTATTAACAAGTTTCTAAATTTATTTAACTTTTGCTTCTAGTCAATCGAATACAGCAAAGATAAAGAGTTGTATGTAATTATGTTACATAAAAGGGTAGCATCTGTCTTGCTAGAGTCTTTCTTTCTGTTGGCTATGTGAGAGGCTATGTTGGGGAAACCCACGTGGCAAAGAATTGAGTGTAGCCTCTGGCTGACAGCAAGAAACTGAAGCCTCCAGTCCTATAGCTGAAAAAAAGTGGATTTTTCTACAACCTGAGTGAGCTTGGAAACAGATCCTTTCACAGTTGTACTTCAGGTGAGACCAAAGCCCTGAATACCACCTTAATTGCAGCCTTGGGAGACCCTAAACAGAGGACCTACCTGAATTCCTGACCAACAGAAACTGTGAGATAATAAGAGTGTGTGTGTGTGTGTGTGTGTGTGTGTGTGTGTGTGTGTGTGTGTGTGTGTTTTAATTTAATTTTTTTTCTTTTTCATTAGAGACAGGTCTCACTATGTTGTCCAGGCTGGTCTCAAACTCCTGGCCTCAAGTGATCCTACCACCTCAGCCTCCCAAGGTACTGGGATTGTAGGTGTGAGGCACCGTGCCTGGCCAAACGTGTGTGTTTTAAGCCACTACATTTGGGATAAAACTTTTATACAGCACTAGATAACAAATTCATCCTTCATATTTAGTGAGCCATTGAATCCTACCAGTTTTTTTGTTGTTGTTTGGTTGTTTGGGTATTTTGTTGTTGTTGTTGTTGTTGTTGTTGTTTTTGAAACAGGGTCTTGCTCTGTCTCCCAGACGGGAGTGCAGTGGCACCGTCTCTGCTCACTGCAATCTCTGCCTCCCGGGCTCAAGCGACCGTCCCATCTCAGCCTCCCAAATCGCTGAGATTATAGGCATGAGCCACTGTGACTGACCATCCTGCCAGTTTTTTACCTCCTAAATCCATGTCTTGTTATTTTGCCTCTGAACTAGTTTAGATAGTCAGCATTGCTCACCTGGCTTGTGGCTGGTGCCTTCTTATCCCTTTTGGTCTTCATTAAGTCCATTGTCTGCCCAGTCATCTGGGTGGTCGTTCAAAACACAAGTCTGACCACATCCTGCCCTGTTTAAATCCTTCACTGTTTCCTCCATGCCTTTAGGATGAAGTTTAAGTGCCTTAGCATGGCTTAGAAGGTCCTTTTATGTCTTCACTTTTATCTGTTTCCACTTCTTAGCTAAAACTTTACCCTCCCACAATACTGGGCCATCGCCTACTTCCCTCAGCTCACCTCAAGTTATTAACCACCTCCCTGGAATTTTCACATAATGTCCTTCTTGCTCTTTCTCTGCTGTATAATAGCTACAGTGAATTCGATCACATTTACCCAGTACATATTGGTCTGTCCACTAGACTGTTCCTGCAGAGCAGGGACCGAGTCTTACTCATCTTTGCATTCTTCTCCCAGCAGACTGTGTGGCACATAATAGGTTTTTGGCAAATTTTATTGAATAAAGCGTTGAATATGATCAAGAAGAGTGTCAAGATATCTTGACCTACACCATGGTACTGGAAATAGATCATGAATTCCTAGTGGAAATTTCCTAGAATAAAGGCAATCCATAATGTCGAGGTCTTTAACTGTTCTTTCACTCACGTTTTGATTCATTTCATCCATCCATTGTCTGATTTTCCAGCACAGGCCCAGAGCCAGTCCTTGTACTCATTGTATATAATCTAGTGGTCAGGAGAGATAATAAACTTAGCAATTACAGTCCACATTGGAGGTTTGTACCCAGTGGGTGCATAACTCTCTGGCAATTTGGGTGAATAGTTAAAGAAGACTTTTAGGAAAAGGTGATTCCTATGCTGAGCCTCGAAGGACAATGAATATTTGGGGGAGATGGGGAGAAAACAGAGAAAGAGAAGAGAGAGTGGGGAGGTGATAAAAGAGATTTTGAGGAATTGGTTCATGTAATTATGGGGGCTGGCAAGTTTGAAATTTGCAAGGCAGGCCAGCAGGCTGGAGACCCAGGAAAGACTTGATGTTACAGCTTGAGTCTGAATGCAGTCCTCTAGGAGAATTTCCTCTTCCTCAGAGAATCTCAGTCTTTTTCTGAGAAGGCCTTCAACCTATTGGATGAGCTCCATCTACATGATGGAAGTATGAAGGGTAATCTGCTTTACTCAGAGCTACCGATTTAAATATTTATCTCATCTAAAAATACCAGCAACATCTAATGTTTGAATAAGAGTACCATCGCCTAGCCAAGTTGATGCATAAAATTAATCATCACAGCTATATATAGATGTGGCTATATAGATGTATGTGAATGTGTATATGTAAGTGTGTAGATACATTTATGTATATCCTAGTTCTGTCTGTGGAGAGTGCCTCGAGGAAGTGACACTCCTATAGCAATGAGTATACCTAGAGTTCAGCTTTTAGATTTAAATGATATTCTACACTGAAAGAAACCAGGGCTTTTTGGAGGAGTAGCCAACTCCAGGGCAGTGACAGGGAAAATGGAAGAAGGACCTGCAATATTTTGTCATAACCGAAGCAAGGAAATGCTCAAAAAATTATGAAGGCATGTCAGAACACAGGAGTCAGCTGATAGGGGCTTCCTTCATTCCACTTGGCCAATTCGGGAAAATTCATGCATCAAAATAAATAATGATAATTATGAATCGTAACCATTTGAGTAAAATAGGAATCCATGAGCTCACTGTTATAAGTAAATAAGTGAATAACTAATGCATTTATTTATTTCAGGAAAAGGTTTATCTTATGGAAGTACTAAAATATCTCCCTACAAATGCATATTAATACTTTAACTGGGAGTAAATACATATTAATTAAGGAGTATAACATGTATTAATTAGTAAGTATAATACTTATTAACTTTACAGTGAAGAAAGTTGATACTGACACCATCTTAACTAAATGATAAAAGTTAATATCTTCATTATAATAACCTTCATTATCTAAAAAGGTTAATATATCGCCTTTGAAGTAAGCAATTGACTTGCTTCCCATCCAGTACTGTCATAGTCAATCTAAATGTTTACAGAGTAATTATTCCCTAGTTTAAATGCTGCAAACTAACAGCTGGGCCTTAATGAGAATGATGGCACCAAAATATAGAAATTTTATTTAGAAAGTTAATGAGACAATTGAAATTCCAAAAACATTTTCCTTGAACAGCAGGCAGTAACTATTTTGACGTTGTTACTGAACCCAAGCTGGAATTTCAAACTCCTGTGTTTGATAAGTGAATTGTGCAGCCTGATTGAACTTTGTCATACTCAGGCCCTCAGGCCTGGATGTCTGTTGCTCCTGTCAACTTGACAGTTGTGAGAAAGAACCTCTCGATGAAGGACAAGCAGTCACATGATTAGGTGGGGATTTAAACTAAAGGGTAATACATTTTTTAGTAAGCCACCCTAAGATGGGATATTAAAATGGGACTCTTGGGTTTCAGTTTCATCCAAAGCCCCAAAAGTAAAGAACAAAATACTGTTCAAAAGTGAGGTGTAGCTGGGCATGGTGGTTCATGCCTGTAATTCCAGTGCTTTGGGAAGCTGAGACAGGAGGATGGCTTCAGCCCAGGAGTTAGAAGCTGCAGTGATCTACAGTCATGCCACTGTACTCCAGCCTGGTTGATAGAGCAAGACCCTATCTAAAAAAAAGAAAAAGAAAAATAGATGCCATCAGGATATTCTTTGAAGGACATTCCAGGACTTGGTGGAGCAGATTAATTGGCCAGTACTAGCCCATCATCCATCTGCAGGAAATATAAGAGAGATCTTGAATTTGGAAATGGACAAGGCTGGTCAAGAGGACCATTTTGGGGAAAGCAGGCAGCATGGAGTGCTGACCCATAAATGGGAGAGAGAAAGAGAGTATTTCTCCTTCGAGCCAAGCAAGAGACTTGGAGTCTTGGACCACTTGGAGAGCTTGACAAGCGTCCCTGGGTCTGAGGAATGTGAGGACTGGCATGGGACTTGCCAGGAAAATTCCACAGAACAGCAGGAGGGCTGATGGAGCAGAAGCCTGCTGACAAGGACCATCTGGAGAGGTGACAGGATGCCAGCAGAAGGGCAGGTCCTAGGACAGAAGCCAGCGAGGCACTGCTCCTGTGAAGGGCATTGCAGGAGGCCAGGCCAGCATGGACCCTCCTGGGAACCAAAGGCAGCAGGTTACTGTCAATTGACACTTGTTTCTGTTCCCTTAACGTTTCTCCCTCTCCTCTGCACCAGACCATTGGAGAATCTCAAATTGTAGAAATAAAAGGAAGAGAGGCTCAACCCTTCTCCTCCACTGCAGACTGCCAATTCTGAGGGGGGCCAGAGTGGTGGGAGGACAGAAGCATTAATGGGTGAGAGTTGGCCAGACTAGAATTTTTTGTTTTGGTTTCGGTTTTTGCTTTCTTCCCATTTTCTTTCTTCCTTTTATTTTGTTGTCATTGTCTAAGATTAAAGTTGTTACTAAGTTAAAAAAAATAAAGCCATGGTATCTTCCTGAAAGTTCTAAAAGGTGAGAACTATGAGACTAGAAACTAGATTTGCAGGGGCAGTGTGGAAAAATCACACTGCTTTCTGCTATCTCCCACAGAGTCCAACTCATTCCATAAACACTAGTAAAACATCAGAAACATTCCAGGAGATGAAGAAAAATGAATCCATTGTATTTGGATCTTACAACTATTTTATGAAAAGCCAAAAGTAAATCCCTCCAGGTGGATTTTGGGTTCCTCAAACAATTGCTTCAGCTGAAGTTTGAGGACCGACTGAAAGAGGAATCTTTGAGTCTGCACTAATAAAACGAGGTTAGGAAGCATGTAAAAGTAAAAGTTTTTTGTTCTTCCAAAGAATTGTGGCCCTCCCTGTCCCGAAGTCCAGAGAAGCCGAGCCCATCCAGAAGGCAGGCTGGCTTAAGCACCTCTCAGTGTGGTACCCGGGTGAGATTTTAAATGAGTTTCCCAGGGCACTTCTGTGACATGCTCTGATGTGCCAGTCACAGCATCATTCCCTAAACAGCCTGCATCACTTTCTCATTAATTTTTAGTGCATTGGTCTCTGAGCTGTCATGCAATCTTTGCTTTGTTGGCTTAAAAACTTCTGTTTTAGATTCAGAGGGTATATGTGCATGTTTGTTACATGGGTACATTGCATAATGGTGAGGATTGGGCTTCTAGTATATCCATCCCCCAAATATTGAACATTGTATTCAATAGGTAATATTTCAACCTTAGTCTCCCTGCCACCTTTTTCTCTTTTGGAGGCCCCAGTGTCCATTATTTTCATCCTTATGTTCATGCGTACCCGTTGTTTAGCTCCCACTTAGAAGTGAGAACATGTGGTATTTAGTTTTCTGTTCCTGCATTAATTTGCCTAGGATAATGGCCTCCAGCTCCATTCATGTTACTGCAAAGGACATAATTTCATTCTTTTTAATGGCTGTATAGTATTCCATGGTGTATATATTAATATATTACATTTTCTTTATACAATCAACCATTGATGGACACTTAGGTTCGTTCCATGACTTTGCCATTGTGAATAGTGCTGCGAGAAACATACAAGAGCAGGTGTCTTTTTTAAGAGTAAAATAAACCTAACCTATTCAGAAAATAAAAATTAGTTAGAAAATAAGCAAATAATAAAGTGACCCCAAGAAGAGTGTTCACAGGATAGAGAAAGGACATAGGAGTGGAAAGTGGGTGGGTGGGAGACTGGTGCTAAGGCTTCTAGAGCAGGTGACATCTGGATTTGAATGACAAACAGCCACAACAGGACTAAGTGCTAGGATATAATACTTGCTGGGGGCTGTCTGTGTTGTAGGCACTGTCCAAAGTTGCTTACATGCATTATCTTATTTAATTCTCACAATTCAGGTACTATTATTAATAGTCCCACTTTACATATGATAACACTGAGACACTCGGGGTTTAAGAAACCTGTTCAAGGTCCCAAGCTGACAGAGCTGGTCTGCAGACTCAGGCTATCCCACTCTAATACCATTCTGCTAGAATGACAAGCAAGAGCTTATTGGGTCAGCTAAGAGGGAACTCCAAGTGCAAAGGCACAGAGACCTGTGGCAACGTGGTGTTTCTGAGAAGTTGGATGCTGAGTGTATCAGTATTGATAAAATGCCCAGTTTGGGTGAAGAAAGAGGAGAGAAGACTGGCATGAGTTGCTGGCCAGGTAAGTTGGCAGCAGATCATGAAGGCTGCCGTTTTGTATACCATGCTAAGGGAGTTGGATGTTAGCCCGTAGGAGGAGATGGGGAGAGCTGCATTTTAGAAAGGTTATTTGGCTACTGAATGAAGATTGGAGGGGAGTGACAAAACAAGAGGCAGGGAGGCTAGTTAAGAGGCTTTTACAATATCCAGGTAAACAAGGCAAGTACGAAGACTGTAGTGGAACAGGAAAGAAGGTGATGGGCTTTGGTACAGATTTAGGGGTAGATTGAACAAATTTGGTTAGTTCGTGCAAGAGAAGGGGCTTAAAATGGGTTTCTGGCTTATGCAGCTGTTAATAAGGGGATGCAGAAAGGATGACAGTGAAGGTTGAACTCTGTTTGGATCTGTTGGATACATAATGCCTAGTAACACTTAAGGGCCCTAGTAGAATAAATGTGTGTTGACCTTAGCAGAGTGTTTGAGCTGTAGACATATGTAAGAATAGATGTAAAGACTAGATCTACATAATCAATACTCTTGTTTAAAAATCACAAAATTTAAGGCCAGGAGCAGTGGCTCTGTAGTCCCAGGACTTTGGGATGCTGAGGCAGGTGGATCCCTTGAGCTCAGGAGTTTGAGACCAGCCTGGGCAACATGGCAAAGCCCGGTCTCTGCAAAAAGAAATACACAAATTAGCCAGGCATGGTGGTATGTGCCTGTAGTCTCAGCTACTTGGGAGGGAGAGGTGGAGGCAGAGGTGGGAAGATCATTTGAGCCCAGAAAGCGGAGGTTGCAGTGAGCCGATTGCATCACTGCACTCCAGCCTGGGTGATAGAGTGAGACCCTGTCTAAACAACAACAAAAAAAACAACTAAATAAAAAATCTAAATAAAGTCACAAAATTTTAAAAGCTGATATTGGATATTGTCATATGGAGTATTCTTTTTCACTCTTTTTAATTCTACTGTACATTCATATTTTTTTATACTGTATAGATTATGCCAGTGCAGTTCATAGCCACCTTCATATATTATTCTTCCTAGTCTGCTGGTATTCATCATATTAGGACAATTTGAGCTTACAAATCTAACTCTTTTGAAATATAACATTAAGTATATTAGCAGATATTACTAGGTTTTGCTATATTTCTTGTATGTTGTATGTACCCAAATATATTAGTAACAAACACACAAAGAATCAAACGGTTTCTTTATAATTTCAAAAAGAGTCCAAACTAAACCACAAGTTTTGCATAGCAGTGTTGAAAATAAGATTTTTAAATGCTGGAACTAAGTAACATTATCCACTTTTAAAGCATTTCATCCTTTTTTTGGTTTTGTAATATAATTCTTCAGAGTAATGAATGCAGATAGGAAGCACCTAAATGCTTAAAACAAGCTGTCAAGGTGTATTACTTCTTTCAGCATCTCCATTCCAGTCTATTGAAGGAATTAGTTGCACCATTGGTGTTTACTTCCTTTTCTACATATTCAAATTTTTACTGTCTTCCCTTCTAGAAGAAGATTAAAGTAGGATATTCACAAATCATGATGCCAATTTACTATTAGGATTTACTATTATTACCTTTTTCCAGCTTTACTGATGTATAACTGACAAATACAAATTATATATATTCAAGGTATACGATGTGATGATTTGAAATACATTGTATAATGATTACCACAATCAAATTAATTAACACATACTTCTAGTTACTACTGTGTGTGGGGTGGGGGGGCGGTGGCAGTAAGGTCACAAGATCTGCCCTCCTGGCAAATTTCAAGTAAACAATACAGTATTATTAACCATAGTCACCATGCTGTATGTTAGATTACCAGAACTTATTCATCTTATGACTGAAAGTTTATACCCTTTGACCAGCATCTCCCCATTTTCCCCATGCTCCAGCCTCTGTCAACCACTATTCTTTTTTTTTTTTTTGTCTGAAATGGAGTCTGGCACTGTCACCCAGGCTGGGCTGGAGTGCAGTGGTGCTATCTTGGCTCACTGCAACCTCCACCTCCCGGCTTCAAGTGATTCTCTTGCCTCAACCTCCCAAGTAGCTTAGATTACAGGTGTCTGCCACCATGCCCAGCTAATTTTTTGTATTTTTAGTAGAGACGGGGTTTCACATGTTGGCCAGGCTAGTCTCGAACTCCTGACCTGATGATTTGCCCGCCTAGGGCTCCCAAAGTGCTGAGATTACAGGCGTGAGCCACCGCGCCCAGCCTGTCAACCACCGTTCTACTCCCTGCTTCTTTAAGTTCAACTTTTTTACATTCTACATACTAGTGAGATAATACAGTATTTACCTTTTTATGTCTGGCTTATTTCACTTAGCATAACGTCTTCCAGGTTCATCCATGTTGTCCCAAATAGCAAGATATCCTTCTTTTTTATGGCTGAAAAATATTCTGTTGTATTAATATATACATTGTACATACTGCCATTGTAAATATTCCAGTGTGTGTGTGTGTGTATGTGTAACATTTTCTTCATCTGCTGATGGATATTTAGGTTGTTTCTATATCTTGGCTATTGTGAATAATGCTGTAATGAACATAGGAATGCAAATATCTTTAAGATCATGATTTTATTTCCTTTGAATATATACCCAGAAGTAGGATAGCTGGATCATGTGGCAGTTCTAGTTTTAATTTTCTGAAGAACCTCCATACTATTTTCCATAATGGTTGTACCACTTTACATTCCCATCAACAGTGCACAAGGGTTGCCTTTTCTCCATACCCTTGCCAATACTTGTTATCTCTTATCTTTTTGAAAATACTCATTCTAATAGCTCATTCTTATCATAATGAGGTAATATCTCATTGTAGTTTTGATTTGCATCTTCTTGATGATTGGCAATGTTTCATGTAACTGTTGGCCATTTGCATATCATCTTTGGGAAAATGTTTATTTAGGTTCTTGGCCCATTTTTTAATCTTTTCTTTTTAAAAAAATCTTAGAGAAAGATGCCTTGTTATGTTGCTAAGGCGGGTCCCAAACTCCTGGCCTCGAGTGATCCATCTGCTTCAGCTGGGATTATAGACACAAGCCACCAGGCCTGGCATTTACTATTGCTTTATTGAACTTCTAATTTTGTTAATGCATTGTTTTTCTTGATTTGTTCAACTGTGTATCTGTGTTCTCTTGCATCTCATTGAGGTTCTTAAAGATAATTATTTTGAATCATTTATCAGATGATTTCCAGATCTCCATTTTTTTTGGAGTCAGTTACTGGAACTGTATTCGTTTTCTTGAGAGTGTCATGTTTGCCTGATTCTTCACTATCTATATAGCCTTATGTTGGCGTTTGTGCATTTGGATGAGCAAACACTTCCTCCAGTCATTACAGACTGGTTTTGGTAGGTAAAGATTTTCTTCTTTTGGGTCCCTAAGCTGGTAAGATTGCCTCCAGGATTGCAGTTGAGTAGGGTTGCAGCCGAGTTACGTGGCTGCTGCTGGGTCTGCAATGGGGACCATGTTAGTGGGCCTATTACTAGGGGCTTGAGCAGGCTTGGATCCTGTCTGGCCCCTGGAAAGAATAAACTGCTTCCAGGACCTTGGTCTGTAGAGTTGGTGCTGGGTAAAGAATATGCTTCAGGTTTCACAGTTGGGTTTGCAGATGGTGGGCCTGTTACCAGGCAAACAGATGAGTGTGTATTCCTTCAGGTCCCTTGGAGTGTTCCTGCTGGGTTACTGAGTTGGTCCCCGGGCAAGGAGAATTGGCCATGGACCATGGCTGACAGGGGCTTGAATGGAATTACAGGGCTGCTTCATGGCTTACACTGAGACTGGGGTCTGCAGACATGCCTCCAGAGACACAGACAGGTGTGCCTCCTGCTAGGCTCCTGGACAAGCAGGACTGGTCCTGGACCATGGCTGAGTGGGCTTGAGCTGGGTCACGGGGCTACTTCAGGCCTCTCCATCAGACTGAGGTCAGCAGCTTGCCTCCAGAGGCATAGATGGGCATATTTCCTGGCAGATCTCTGGGTGGACAGGACTGCTTCTGGATGAAGGCTAGGAAGGGACAGAACTAGGTTGCAGGCCCACCCCAAGATCTGCAGTGGAATCAAAATCAGTGGGCCTGCCTTTGGGGCACAGAAAGGCATAGCTTTCAGCAAGCCCCTGGGTGGGCAAGACTGCTCTCAGACTGCAGCTGAGAGGGCTGGGACCAAGTTAAAGGGCTGTGTCGAGATCTGCTGTGAGACTGAGGTCAGCCGACCCGCTTCCGAAGGCACAAATAGGCATGACTCCCAGCAGGTGCCTGGGCAGGCAGAACTGGTCTCAAACTGCAGCTGAAAGTGGGTTTGGTTGAGTTACAGAGCTGATTCAGGGTCCACAGCTGAGACTGAGGCCTGTGGGCGTGTCACCAGAGGCACAGGTGAATGTGATTCCTCCTGGATTTCTTGGGAGATGGTTCTAGTGGCAGGACCAAATCCACACGGGGATGGAGCCGTTTCTGGGTTTGTAGCTGGGACCATGGTCAGTGAGCCTGCCACCTAGGTGCAGCCTGCCAGTCAAAACAGCCCTCCTCAGTCTTGGGCTCCACCAGAGTTTTGCAGTCTTCTATCCAGGTCCCAAATCTCCCTCAAGGGAAGTTTTGTCCATGGATGGCTGCCAAATTCTTGTTGAGTAGATGTTCTCCTATTCTTCCATCTCGTTCTTTACTATTGTAGTTTACATGGCTGATATAGTTAGAGTAACTGATCATGCTTTGTGTTTTATAGGATAACACTGCGCTACATAGTGCATAATACTTTTTAAGCATATATTTCAATATAAATAAAGTTGCTTACTAAAATTGTATGCAGGTTACAAAAATAACCTTCACAAAACAGTAGCTTAAAAGATGAAATGTTTTCTGGTGGTGTCTAATTTTTAATGCTGTGTGTCTAATTTAGTGTTAGTGCCTAATTTTTAATGCTTAGTGTCTAATTAATTTTTAATGCTGCTTTTTTTGTCCCCAGCAATTCTTTGAGGTAGAAGAAGAGAATGTTTATTTGCAAGATGCGAGTAGTGTCAAAACAAATATTTTGTTAAGAAAACTGAAAGAGAAAGAAGAAGTTATTAAAGAATTAAAAGAAGAACTAGGCCAATATGAAGATTTTGGATTTCACAAAATGGTAAGTTTCAAGGCAAGGAATAATTAATTTTAACATATGTAAATAAAGTCATAAATAGTTAAAATCTTGAGTTAATGATAAATTAAAATCCAGTTGATGCATTTTGGGCATCTCCCCATAACATAAGCCAGTCTAACTCTTTTCTGCTCAGTGGCCTATTCTAGAAAACCCATAACAATATGAATAGGAGCAATACAATTAAAAATACAATTTTTATTTAAATGGAAACGAAATAACTTACCTCCCACTGCAAAAAACTGTCCTACTCTAGAAGAGCGTGGGAGTGGATTTTTGTTGTAACCGAAGACTCCCACCCTTTTTTGCAGTTAAAGTAGTTTGAAAGACACAAAGCTAATCTTTCCAAGCCAGAGCTTCCAAGAAGCCAACTTGGAACAGAATGACATTTAAATAAAAATATCAAGAAGAAAAATCCCAGAGGATTTTCCCCTCAGTTTTTCCTGTTGCAGTGGGAGCCAGGAGCTGCTTTACTGGTTGGACAAATTACTGATGGGAGCAAAAATGGAATGAGTGAGAAGGCAGAAAGAACCACCTAAACTCCTGTCAAGGAGGAAGTTTAAGGGCTTTGGAAAATGTGGATCCTGAGAACGAATTCATTGTCATCTCATGTCTGCTCTGAGCCACCAGATGTCTCAGGCCCAACCACGGTCCAGAGCTGGAGAGGATTTTATTATTAAGTTCTAAGAACAAGAAGCTGATTGTTTGATTTGGAAAGGCTAACAGATGCTGGGACCCAGGAGGAATAAAAGTCTATTGAATAGCAATAGCAGGTATCAGATACTTCATCGATGGCATCTCTTCTCATTCTCACAGTTCAGTTTGCAGATGAAGAAGCAGAGACAGGGTGGTTAAGTAACTTCCTCATGGGCAAACAGGTAGTAGATGGTAAAGATGGTACATGAACCAAGGTTCACCTGAATCTAAAGTCCACTTACAGAGGGGGAGCTTCATCCTCTACAGTAAGAATTAAAGGTTGTAGTGAATATATAATATATATATGCATATAGAAAATGTATAGATTATAATGTATAGATTATGTTATAATATATTATAATGTGATATATTATAATACATTAATAATTATTAATAGATTAATACACATAGAGGGCTACCCTCTTTGGGTCTCCTCCCTTTGTATGGGAGCTCTGTTTCCACTCTATTTCACTCTATTAAATATTGCGACTGCACTCTTCTGGTCCGTGTTTGTTACGGCTCGAGCTGAGCTTTCACTCGCCGTCCACCACTGCTCTGTGCCGCCATCGCAGACCCACCGCTGACTTCCATCCCTCCGGATCCAGCAGGGTGTCCACTGTGCTCCTGATCCAGCGGGGCGCCCATTGCCGCTCCCAATAGGGCTAAAGGCTTGCCATTGTTCCTGCACGGCTAAGTGCCCGGGTTCATCATAATCGAGCTGAACACTAGTCACTGGGTTCCACAGTTCTCTTCCATGGCCCATGGCTTCTAATAGAGCTATAACTGCAAGGCCCAAGATTCCATTCCTTGGAATCCATGAGGCCAAGAACCCCAGGTCAGAGAACACGAGGATTGCCACCATCTTGGAAGTGGCCCGCTGCCATTTTGGAAGCGGCCCACCACCGTCTTGGGAGCTCTGGGTGCAGGGACCGCCCAGTAACATTTTGGCGGCCCAGATGGGACCTCCAAAGCGGTGAATAATATTGGGACCACTTTCACTTGCTATTCTGTCCTATCCTTAGAATTGGAGGAAAATACCGGGCACTTGTTGGCCCGTTAAAAACGATAGTGTAGCCACCGGACTTAAGACTCAGGTGTGAGGCTGTCTGGGGAAGGGCTTTCTAACAACCCCCAACACTTCTGGGTTGGGGATGTTGGTCTGCCTGGAGCCACCTTCCACTTTCAATTTTCTTGGGGAAGCCGAGGGCCAACTAGAGGCAGAAACCTGTTGTCCCGAACTCCCGGCAGTAGCTGGTTGAGATCATAGCGCAGCCAGAAGTTTCTACCCAACAGTTGCCCATGCGTGCGCCCCTACCTTTCCTTCTGACCCATACCTCCCGGGTCCCGACCACAACTTTCTTGGAAGTGTAGCCCCAAAATTCTCCTTACCTCTGAATCTACTTCCTCTGATCCCTGCCTCCTAGGTACTAATGGTTCAGACTTTCATTTCCTCTAGCAAGTTGTATCTCCAAAGGGATCTAAGGATGCTCTAGGCTGCATCCTTAGGCATCTAGGCTATAAATCCAGGGAGTCTTATCCCTGGTGTCTCTCCCGATTTAGGTATACAGCTCTCGACATGGGCAGTGATGTGGGACCCGTTCCCCACCACCCTTGTCAGGGCCCCAAGTTTGTAATGGCTAAGAGAGAGAGAGACAGGGCAGGAGAGAGAGAGAGACAGAGAGAGATGGAGAGAGAGACGGAGAGAGAGAGAGAGACGGAGAGAGAGAGAGATGGAGAGAGAGATGGAGAGACAAAGAGGGAGTCAAAAAGAAAGAAAAAGATAGAAATAGTAATAAAGTGTGCCCTATTCCTTTAAAAGCCAGGGTAAATTAAAAACCTGTAATTGATAATTGAAGGTCTTGTCTGTGACCCTATAATACTCCAATGCCACTTTGTTGTCAGTGTAAATAAGGCCTTAGCCCGAAAGCCCTGAGGCCACTGACAACCCCTAGCTTTCCTATCAAAAATCCTTAACCCAGTAACCCGCAGACGGGCCAAATGCATTCAGTCGGTAGCAGCAACTGCTTTGCTAACAGAAGAAAGTAGAAAAGTAACTTTTAGAGGAAATCTCATTGTGAGCACGCTTCACCAGTTCAGAATTATTCTAAGTCAAAAAAGCAAAAAGGTAGCTTACTAACTCAAAAATCTTAAAGCATGGGGCTATTCTGTTAGAAAAGGGTAATGTAACTCCAACCACTGATAATTCCCTTAACCCAGCAGATTTCCTAACGGGATTTAAATCTTAATTACCATACAAAGGTCCGACCAGACCTAGGAGGAACTCCCTTCAGGACAGGACGATAAATGATTTCTCCCAGTTGATTGAGGAAAAAACCACAATGGGTATTCAGTAATTGATACGGAGACTGTTGTGGAAGCAGAGTTAGAAAAATTGCCTAATAATTGGTCTCCTCAAATGTGCGAGCTGTTTGCACTCAGCCAAGCCTTAAAGTACTTAAAGAATCAAAAGACGATCTCAATCCTGACTCAAAGGTTAGCTATACCCTCTCTGAAACAAATTTGCATAAGAACTGTTGTTTATGGGAATACATCTTGATGGGGCAGCTGGGTTGTTTTGAAATACTCAGGAACCCAGCCCAGCTCTAGAACTCACTCCTGAGTGCAAAGGCAATGTTGGGCATGCTGGTAAAGGACTACTAGAATCCAGCAGCCTGAACCCCTTTCTTTGTGATCAAGAAACACGGGAAAACAGATGCAGGACTGCTACATCGGTGAGCGTAACTAATCTGATAAGCAGAGGTCCGTGGATGGTTACGCACCCTGGAAAGGAATAAGCTTAGGACCATAGAGGACACTCTAGGACTAATGCTCATCGGAAAATGACTAGGGGTGCTGGCATTCATATGTTCTTTTTTCAGATGGGAAACGTTCCCCCTAAGGCAAAAACGCCCCTAAGATGTATTCTAGAGAATTAGGACCAATTTGACTCTCAGACGCTAAGAAAGAAATGACTTATATTCTTCTGCAGTACCATCTGGCCAGGACATCCTCTTCAAGGGGGAGAAACCTGGCCTCCTAAGGGAAGTATAAATTATAACACCATCTTACAGCTAGACCTCTTTTGTAGGAAAAAGACAAATGGAGTGAAGTGCCACATGTACAAACTTTCTTTTCATTAAGAGACAACTCGCAATTATGTAAAAAGTGTGATTTATGCCCTACAGGAAGCCCTCAGTCTACCTCCCTACCCCAGCGTACCCCCAACTCATTCCCCAACTAATAAGGACCACTCTTCAACCCAAATATCCAAGAGGAGATAGACAAAGGGGTAAACAATGAACCAAAGAGTGCCAATATTCCCCGATTATGCCCCCTCCAAGCAGTGGGAGGAGGAGAATTCGGTCCAGCTAGAGTGCATGTACCTTTTCTTTCTCAGACTTAAAGCAAATTAAAATAGACCTAGGTAAATTCTCAGATAACCGTGATGGCTATATTGATGTTTTACAAGTGTTAGGACAATCCTTTGATCTGACATGGACAGATACAATGTTACTGCTAAATCAGACACTAACCCCAGATGAGAGAAGTGCCGCCATAACTGCAGCCCGAGAGTTTGGTGATCTCTGGTATCTCAGTCAGGTCAATGATAGGATGACAACAGAGGAAAAAGAATGATTCCCCACAGGCCAGCAGGCAGTTCCCAGTGTAGACCCTCACTGGGACACAGAGTCAGAACATGGAGATTGGTGCCGCAGACATTTGCTAACTTGAGTGCTAGAAGGACTAAGGGAAACTAGGAAGAAGCCTATGAATTATTCAATGATGTCCACTATAACACAGGGAAAGGAAGAAAATCCTACTGCCTTTCTGGAGAGACTAAGGGAGGCACTGAGGAAGCATACCTCTCTGTCACCTGACTCTATTGAAGGCCAACTAATCTTAAAAGATAAGTTTATCACTCAGTCAGCTGCAGACATTAGAAAAAAACTTCAAAAGTCTGCCTTGGGCCCGGAGCAAAACTTAAAAACCCTATTGAACTTGGCAACCTCGGTTTTTTATAATAGAGATCAGGAGGAGCAGGCAGAACAGGACAAACAGGATAAAAAAAGTCCACCGCTTTAGTCATGGCCCTCAGGCAAGCGGACTTTGGAGGTTCTGGAAAAGGAAAACGCTGGGCAAATTGAATGCCTGATAGGGCTTGCTTCCAGTGTGGTCTACAAGGACACTTTAAAAAAGATTGTCCAAGTACAAGTAAGCCGCCCTCTCGTCCATGCCCCTTATGTCAAGGGAATCACTGGAAGGCCCACTGCCCCAGGGGACGAAGGTCCTCTGAGTCAGAAGCCACTAACCAGATGATCCAGCAGCAGGACTGAGGGTGCCTGGGGCAAGCGCCAGCCCATGCCATCACCCTCACAGAGCCCCAGATATGCTTGACCATTGAGGGCCAGGAGGTTAACTGTCTCCTGGACACTGGCGCAGCCTTCTCAGTCTTTTTTTTTTTTTTTTTTTTTTTGACGGAGTCTTGCTCTGTCACCCAGGCTGGAGTGCAGTGGCGCGATCTTGGCTCACTGCAAGCTCCACATCCTGGGTTCACGCCATTCTCCTGCCTCAGCCTCCTGAATAGCTGGGACTACAGGTGCCCACCACCACGCCTGGCTAATTTTTTTGTATGTTTTAGTAGAGACGGGGTTTCACCGTGTTAGCCAGGATGGTCTCGATCTCCTGACCTCATGATTCGCCCGCCTCGGCCTCCCAAAGTGCTGGGATTACAGGTGTGAGCCACTGTGCCCAGCCCCTTCTCAGTCTTACTGTCCTGTCACGGACAACTGTCCTCCAGATCCATCACTATCCAAGGGGTCCTAGGAATAGCCAGTCACTAGATACTTCTCCCAGCCACTAAGTTGTGACTGGGGAACTTTACTCTTTTCACATGCTTTTCTAATTATGCCTGAAAGCCCCACTTCCTTGTTAGGGAGAGACATTCTAGCAAAAGCAGGGGCCATTATACACCTGAACATAGGAGAAGGAACACCCATTTGTTGTCCCCTGCTTGAGGAAGGAATTAATCCTGAAGTCTGGGCAACAGAAGGACAAAATGGATGAGCAAAGAATGCCCATCCTGTTCAAGTTAAACTAAAGGATTGCGCCTCCATTCCCTACCAAAGGCAGTACCCCCTTAGACCCGAGGCCCAACGAGGACTCCAAAAGATTGTTAAGGACCTAAAAGCCCAATGCCTAGTAAAACCATGCAATAGCCCGTGTAATACTCCAATTTTAGGAGTACAGAAACCCAACGGACAGTGGAGGTTAGTGCAAGATCTCAGGATTATCAATGAGGCTGTTGTTCCTCTATACCCTGCTATACCTAACCCTTGTACTCTGCTTTCCCAAATACCAGAGGAAACAGAGTGGTTTACAGTCCTGGACCTTAAGGATACCTTTTTCTGCATCCTTGTACATCCTGACTCTCAATTCTTGTTTGCCTTTGAAGATCCTTCAAACTCAATGTCTCAACTCACCTGGACTGTTTTACCCCAAGGGTTCAGGGATAGCCCTCATCTATTTGGCCAGGCATTAGCCCAAGTCTTGAGCCAGTTCTCATACCTGGACACTCTTGTCCTTCAGTACATGGATGATTTACTTTTAGCCACCCATTCAGAAACCTTGTGCCATCAAGCCACCCAAGCGCTCTTAAATTTCCTCACTACCTGTGGCTACAAGGTTTCCAAACCAAAAGCTCAGCTCTGCTCACAGCAGGTTAAATACTTAGGGCTAACATTATCCAAAGGCACCAGGGCCCTCAGTGAGGAACGTATCCAGCCTATACTGGCTTATCCTCATCCCAAAACCCTAAAGCAGCTAAGAGGGTTCCTTGGCATAACAGGTTTCTGCCGAATATGGATTCCCAGGTACGGCGAAATAGCCAGACCATTATATACACGAATTAAGGAAACTCAGAAAGCCAATACCCATTTAGTAAGATGGACACCTGAAGCAGAAGTGGCTTTCCAGGCCCTAAAGAAGGCCCTAACCCAAGCCCCAGTGTTAAGCTTGCCAATGGGGCAAGACTTTTCTTTATATGTCACAGAAAAAAACAGGAATAGCTCTAGGAGTCCTCACACAGGTCTGAGGGATGAGCTTGCAACCTGTGGCATACCTGAGTAAGGAAATTGATGTAGTGACAAAGGGTTGGCCTCATTGTTTTTATTTTTTGTTTGTTTGTTTGAGACAGAGTCTCACTCTGTCGCCCAGGCTGAAGTGCAGTGGCGCCATCTCGGCTCACTGCAAGCTCCGCCTCCCGGGTTCACACCATCCTCCTTCCTCAGCCTCCCGAATAGCTGGGACTACAGGTGCACACTGCCACGCCCAGCTAATTTTTTGTATTTTTAGTAGAGATGGGGTTTCACTGTGTTTGCCAGGGTGGTCTCAATCTCCTGACCTTGTGTCCACCCACCTCGGCCTCCCAAAGTGCTGGGATTATAGGCATGAGCCACCACACCCGGCCGGGTTGGCCTCGTTGTTTATGGGTAGTGGCAGCAGTAGCAGTCTTAGTATCTGAAGCAGTTAAAATAATACAGGGAAGAGATCTTACTGTGTGGACATCTTATGATGTGAATGGCATACTCACTGCTAAAGGAGACTTGTGGCTGTCAGACAACTGTTTACTTAAGTATCTATTACTTGAAGGGCCAGTGCTGTGACTGCGCACTTGTGCAACTCTTAACCCAGCCACATTTCTTCCAGACAAAGAAGAAAAGATAGAACATAACTGTCAACAAGTAACTGCTCAAACCTATGCCACTCGAGGGGACCTTTTAGAGGTTCCCTTGACTGATCCCGACCTCAACTTGTGTACTGATGGAAGTTCCTTTGTAGAAAAAGAACTTCAAAAAGCGGGGTATGCAGTTGTCAGTGAGAATGGAATACTTGAAAGTAATCCCCTCACTCCAGGAACTAGTGCTCAGCTGGTAAAACTAATAGCCCTCACTTGGGCACTAGAATTAAGAGAAGGAAAAAGGGTGAATATATATACAGACTAGTATGCTTACCTAGTCCTCCATGCCCATGCAGCAATATGGAGAGAAAGGGAATTCCTAACTTCTAAGGGATCACCTATCAAACATCAGGAAGCCATTAGGGAAATATTATTGGCTGTACAGAAACCTGAATAGGTGGCAGTCTTATACTGCCGGGGTCATCAGAAAGGAAAGGAAAGGAAATAGAAAGGAACTGCCAAACAGATATTGAAGCTAAAAGAGCCACAAGGTAGGACCCTCCATTAGAAATGCTTATAGAAGGGGACCCCGAGTATGGGGTAATCCCCTCCAGGAAACCAAGCCCCAGTACTCAGAAGAAGAAATAGAATGGGGAACCTCACGAGGACATAGTTGCCTTCCCTCAGGATGGCTAGCCACGGAAGAAGGAAAAATACTTTTGCCTGCAGCTAACCAATGGAAATTACTTAAAACCCTTCACCAAACCTTTCACTTAGGCATTAATAGCACTCATCAGGTGGCCAAATTATTATTTACTGGACCAGGCCTTTTCAAAACTATCAAGCAGATAGTCAGGGCCTTTCAAGCGTGCCAAAGAAATAATCCCCTGCACTGCAGGCCATACATTTCAATTCCTGTATCTTTAACCTCCTTGTTAAGTTTGTCTCTTCCAGAATAGAAGCTGTAAAACTACAAATCATTCTTCAAATGGAGCCCCAGATGCAGTCTATGACTAAGATCTACCACAGACCCCTGGACCGGCCTGCTAGCCCATGCTCCGATGTTAATGACATCAAAGGCACCCCTTCCGAGGAAATCTCAACTGCGCGACCCCTACTACACCCCAATTCAGCAGGAAGCACTTAGAGCGGTCGTCGGCCAACCTCCCCAACAGCACTTGGGTTTTCCTGTTGAGAGGGGGCACTGAGAGACAGGACTAGCTGGATTTCCTAGGCCGACTAAGAATCCCTAAGCCTAGCTGGGAAGGTGAGTGCTTCCACCTTTAAACACGAGGTTTGCAACTTAGCTCACACCAGACCAATCAGATAGTAAGGAGAGCTCACTAAAATGCTAATTAGGCAAAAACAGGAGGTAAAGAAATAGCCAATCATCTGTTGCCTGAGAGCACAGTGGGAGGGACAATGATCAGGATATAAACCCAAGCATTCGAGCTGGCAATGGCTACCCTCTTTGGGTCCCTTCCCTTTGTATGGGAGCCTTGTTTCCACTCTATTTCACTCTATTAAACCTTGCAACTGCAAAAAAAAAATACACAGAAATATCGACACATGCATACAGGAAAATCTGAAAAGTTACATGTCAAAATGTTAACACTAGGAAGAAACACTTATGGGTTGCTCATGCCTTTGAATACAATCTATGGTTTATCTAAATCCCTCACTAGTACTCTTATTTAAAACTTCAACGTTATAAGAGATAATGAATCAAACACAAACCATTCTAAAGGATCGTATTTAATCTGGTTTAAATGTTTGCTTTCAGTGTTTACTTTGTTAATCTATGAGAAATCTTTATATCTAGAAAAAATTGAGCACCTTCTAAGCAATACAGTATTGTGTCAATAGCATAGATCTAATAAAGTTGAATATTAATTTTTGTATATATCTTGGACTAGGAAGCACATTCAATTTTTGCATTTGCCTTTGAAAAACCTTTTCTTGGGTTTACATTTACTTTTACTTTTTGAAGAGAACAGTTTAATAGAAAAGACTAAAAACTGTAATAGTTCTCTTTTAATCCTACCTCAGCCAAAGACATCCAGTGTAGATGTGGCAAGGCAATTTTGATCCATTTATTTCCCATTTGTGAAATGCAACATGATACCCACCTGGCTAAAGTAGAGAGTTATGAAAAGAACACCTGCTGTGTTGAATGTAAATTGCTTCAAGTTCTTTGAAGAAATATTCATGTATCAATTCAGATATTATAAGGAAATGCACAAATCCTTATGGCCATCAGTTTGTATTCCATAAAATGTACCAAACAGATCTCTGGACTGTTGAGAACATCCCAATTGGGTAAGACAGCTCCCTATACTCTGGAAATGTTTACACCTCTAACTTTTCTCTTCAGCTGGTTACCTGGCCCAGCTGGACATTCTGGGGAAAGCGTGAGAATGGGCTGTGGCTTTGTGAAGAGGAGAGCAGGTGGGAGCCACACCGGCTCATGTGTAAGCAGGTTGTTCTCTGCCTTTCAATGGCATCCAGAATACCCTGGTTATTCCAACGTAATTAGTCCCCAAAGAGCACATTAGAATTTCTGTAAACACTCTTAAGATTTGAGGAAGGTGAGGTGATTCTGATTAATGGGGTGTATGGATTTCTCCTGGAGACCCCAACAAAGCACAGGGCTCTGCTCTCCCCTCCTGACTGAGGGTGATGGAAAGCATACGTGTCACCATTTCTTTTTTTTTTTTTTAGTGTAATTTGAATCTTCACTAATACTATATATATATTTTTTATTATTATACTTTAAGTTTTAGGGTACATGTGCACAATGTGCAGGTTTGTTACATATGTATCCATGTGCCATGTTGGTGTGCTGCACCCATTAATTCGTCATTTAGCATTAGGTATATCTCCTAATGCTGTCCCTCCCCCCTCCTCCCACCCCACAACAGTCCCCGGAGTGTGATGTTCCCCTTCCTGTGTCCATGTGTTCTCACTGTTCAATTCCCACCTATGAGTGAGTACATGCGGTGTTTGGTTTTTTGTCCTTGTGATAGTTTACTGAGAATGATGGTTTCCAGTTTCATCCATGTCCCTACAAAGGACATGAACTCATCATTTTTTATGGCTGCATAGTATTCCATGGTGTATATGTGCCACATTTTCTTAACCCAGTCTATCGTTGTTGGACATTTGGGTTGGTTCCAAGTCTTTGCTATTGTGAATAGTGCCGCAATAAACATACATCTGCATGTGTCTTTATAGTAGCATGATTTATAGTCCTTTGGGTATATATCCAGTAATGGGATGGCTGGGTCAAATGGTATTTCTAGTTCTAGATCCCTGAGGAATCGCCACACTGACTTCCAAAATGGTTGAACTAGTTTACAGTCCCACCAACAGTGTAAAAGTGTTCCTATTTCTCCACATCCTCTCCAGCACCTGTTGTTTCCTGACTTTTTAATGATGGCCATTCTAACTGGTGTGAGATGATATCTCATTGTGGTTTTGATTTGCATTTCTCTGATGCCCAGTGACGATGAGCATTTTTTCATGTGTTTTTTGGCTGCATAAATGTCTTCTTTTGAGAAGTGTCTGTTCATGTCCTTTGCCCACTTTTTGATGGGATTGTTTGTTTTTTTCTTGTAAATTTGTTTGAGTTCATTGTAGATTCTGGATATTAGCCCTTTGTCAGATGAGTAGGTTGCAAAAATTTTCTCCCATTTTGTAGGCTGCCTGTTCACTCTGATGGTGGTTTCTTTTGCTGTGCAGAAGCTCTTTAGTTTAATTAGATCCCATGTGTCAATTTTGGCTTTTGTTGCCATTGCTTTTGGTGTTTTAGACATGAAGTCCTTGCCCATGCCTATGTCCTGAATGGTATTGCCTAGGTTTTCTTCTAGGGTTTTTATGGTTTTAGGTCTAACATGTACGTCTTTAATCCATCTCAAATTAATTTCTGTATAAGGTGTAAGGAAGGGATCCAGTTTCAGCTTTCTACATATGCCTAGCCAGTTTTCCCAGCACCATTTATTAAATAGGGAATCATTATCCCATTACTTGTTTTTGTCAGGTTTGTCAAAGATCAGATAGTTGTAGATATGCGGCATTATTCCTGAGGGCTCTGTTCTGTTCCATTGATCTATGTCTCTGTTTTGGTACCAGTACCATGCTGTTTTGATTACTGTAGCCTCGTGGTATAGTTTGAAGTCAGGTAGCATGATACCTCCAGCTTTGTTCTTTTGGCTTAGGATTGACTTGGCGATGCAGGCTCTTTTTTGGTTCCATATGAACTTTAAAGTAGTTTTTTCCAATTCTGTGAAGAAAGTCATTGGTAGCTTGATGGGGATGGTATTGAATCTATACATTACCTTGGGCAGTATGGCCATTTTCACGATATTGATTCTTCCAACCCATGAGCATGGAATGTTCTTCCATTTGTTTGTATCCTCTTTTATTTCATTGAGCAGTGGTTTGTAGTTCTCCTTGAAGAGGTCCTTCACGTCCCTTGCAAGTTGGATTCCTAGGTATTTTATTCTCTTTGAAGCAATTGTGAATGGGAGTTCACTCATGATTTGGCTCTCTATTTGTCTGTGATTGGTGTACAAGAATGCTTGTGATTTTTGTACATTGATTTTTTATCCTGAGACTTTGCTGAAGTTGCTAATCAGCTTAAGGAGATTTTGGGCTGAGACAATGGGGTTTTCTAGATATACAATCATGTCATCTGCAAACAGGGACAATTTGACTTCCTCTTTTCCTAATTGAATCCCTTTATTTCCTTCTCCTGCCTGATTGCCCTGGCCAGAACTTCCAACACTATGTTGAATAGGAGTGGTGAGAGAGGGCATCCCTGTCTTGTGCCAGTTTTCAAAGAGAGTGCTTCCAGTTTTTGCCCATTCAGTATGATATTGGCTGTGGGTTTGTCATAGATAGCTCTTATTATTTTGAGATACGTCCCATCGATACCTAATTTATTGAGAGTTTTTAGCATGAAGGTTGTTGAATTTTGTCAAAGGCCTTTTCTGCATCTATTGAGATAATCATGTGGTTTTTGTCTTTGGTTCTGTTTATATGCTGGATTACATTTATTGATTTGCATATGTTGAACCAGCCTTGCATCCCAGGGATGAAGCCCACTTGATCATGGTGTATAAGCTTTTTGATGTGCTGCTGGATTCAGTTTGCCAGTATCTTATTGAGGATTTTTGCATCAATGTTCATCAAGGATATTGGTCTGAAATTCTCTTTTTTGGTTATGTCTCTGCCCGGCTTTGGTATCAGGATGATGCTGGCCTCATAAAATATGTTAGGGAGGATTCCCTCTTTTTCTATTGATTTGAATAGTTTCAGAAGGAATGGTACCAGTTCCTCCTTGTACCTCTGGTAGAATTTGGCTGTGAATCCATCAGGTCCTGGCCTCTTTTTTGTTGGTATGCTATTGATTATTGCCACAATTTCAGAGCCTGTTATTGGGCTATTCAGAGATTCAACTTCTTCCTGGTTTAGTTTTGGGAGGGTGTATTTGTCGAGAAATTTATCCATTTCTTCTAGATTTTCTAGTTTATTTGCATAGAGGTGTTTGTAGTATTCTCTGGTGGTAGATTGCATTTCTGTGGGATCGGTGGTGATATCCCCTTTATCATTTTTTATTGCATCTATTTGATTCTTCTCTCTTTTCTTCTTTATTAGTCTTGCTAGCGGTCTATCAATTTTGTTGATCTTTTCAAAAAACCAGCTCCTGGATTCATTAATTTTTTGAAGGGTTTTTTGTGTCTCTATTTCCTTCAGTTCTGCTGTGATTTTAGTTATTTCTTGCCTTCTGCTAGCTTTTGAATGTTTGCTCTTGCTTTTCTGGTTCTTTTAATTGTGATGTTAGGGTGTCAATTTTGGATCTTTCCTGCTTTCTCTTGTGGGCATTTAATGCTATAAATTTCCCACTACACACTGCTTTGAATGTGTCCCAGAGATTCTGGTATGTTGTGTCTTTGTTCTCATTGGTTTCAAAGAACATCTTTATTTCTGCCTTCATTTCGTTATGTACCCAGTAGTCATTCAGGAGCAGGTTGTTCAGTTTCCATGTAGTTGAGCGGTTTTGAGTGAGTTTCTTAATCCTGAGTTCTAGTTTGATTGCACTGTGGTCTGAGAGACAGTTTGTTATAATTTCTGTTCTTTTACATTTGCTGAGGAGAGCTTTACTTCCAACTATGTGGTCAATTTTGGAATAGGTGTGGTGTGGTGCTGAAAAAAATGTATATTCTGTTGATTTGGGGTGGAGAGTTCTGTAGATGTCTATTAGGTCCGCTTGGTGCAGAGCTGAGTTCAATTCCTGGGTATCCTTGTTAAATTTCTGTCTCGTTGATCTGTCTAATGTTGACAGTGGGGTGTTAAAATCTCCCATTATTATTGTGTGGGAGTCTAAGTCTCTTTGTAGGTCACTCAGGACTTGCTTTATGAATCTGGGTGCTCCTGTATTGGGTGCATATATATTTAGGATAGTTAGCTCTTCTTCTTGAATTGATCCCTTTACCATTATGTAATGGCCTTCTTTGTCTCTTTTGATCTTTGTTGGTTTAAAGTCTATTTTATCAGAGACTAGGATTGCAACCCCTGCCGTTTTTTGTTTTCCATTTGCTTGATAGATCTTCCTCCATCCCTTTATTTTGAGTCTATGTGTGTCTGTGCACGTGAGATGGGTTTCCTGAATGCAGCACACTGATGGGTCTTGACTCCTTATCCAATTTGCCAGTCTGTGTCTTTTAATTGGAGCATTTAGCCCATTTACATTTAAAGTTAATATTGTTATGTGTGAATTTGATCCTGTCATTATGATGTTAGCTGGTTATTTTGCTCGTTAGTTGATGTAGTTTCTTCCTAGCCTCGATAGTCTTTACAATTTGGCATGTTTTTGCAGGGGCTGGTACCAGTTGTTCCTTTCCATGTTTAGTGCTTCCTTCAGGAGTTCTTTTAGGGCAGGCCTGGTGGTGACAAAATCTCTCAGCATTTGCTTGTCTGTAAAGTATTTTATTTCTCCTTCACTTATGAAGCTTAGTTTGGCTGGATATGAAATTCTGGGTTGAAAATTCTTTTCTTTAAGAATGTTGAATATTGGCCCTCACTCTCTTCTGGCTTGTAGAGTTTCTGCTGAGAGATCAGCTGTTAGTCTGATGGGCTTCCCTTTGTGGGTAACCCACCCTTTCTCTCTGGCCACCCTTAACATTTTTTCTTTCATTTCAACTTTGGTGAATCTGACAATTATGTGTCTTGGGGTTGCTCTTCTCAAGGAGTATCTTTGTGGCATTCTCTGTATTTCCTGAATCTGAATGTTGGCCTGCCTTGCTTGATTGGGGAAGTTCTCCTGGATAATATCTTGCAGAGTGTTTTCCAACTTGGTTCCATTCTCCCTGTCACTTTCAGGTACACCAATCAGACGTAGGTTTGGTCTTTTCACATAGTCCCATATTTCTTGGAGGCTTTGTTCATTTCTTTTTATTCTTTTTTCTCTAAACTTCCCTTCTTACTTCATTTCATTCATTTCATCTTCCATCACTGATACCCTTTCTTCCAGTTGATCGCATTGGCTACAGAGGCTTCTGTATTCCTCACGTAGTTCTCGAAACTTGGCTTTCAGCTCCATCAGCTCCTTTAAGCACTTCTCTGCATTGGTCATTTTAGTTATACATTCGTCTCATTTTTTTTCAAAGTTTTTAACTTCTTTGCCATTGGTTTGAATTTCCTCCTGTAGCTTGGAGTAATTTGATTGTCTGAAGCCTTCTTCTCTCAACTTGTCAAAGTCATTCTCCGTCCAGCTTTGTTCTGTTGCTGGTGAGGAAATGCATTCCTTTGGAGGAGGAGAGGCACTCTGCTTTTTAGAGTTTCCGTTTTTTCTGCTCTGTTTGCTCCCCATCTTTGTAGTTTTTTCTACTTTTGGTCTTCGATGATGGTGATGTACAGATGGGTTTTTGGTGTGGATGTCCTTTCTGTTTGTTAGTTTTCCTTCTACCAGACAGGACCCTCAGCTGCAGGTCTGTTGGAGTTTGCTAGAGGTCCACTCCAGACCCTGTTTGCCTGGGTGTCAGCAGCAGTGGCTGCAGAACAGTGGATTTTTGTGAACTGCAAATTCAGCTGTCTGATCGTTCGTCTGGAAGTTTTGTCTCATAGGAGCACCTGGCTGAGTGAGGTGTCAGTCTGTCCCTACTGGGGGGTGCCTCCCAGTTAGGCTGCTCGGGGGTCAGGGACCCCCTTTAGGAGGCAGTCTGCCCATTCTCAGATCTCCAGCTGTGTGCTGGGAGAACCACTACTCTCTTCAAAGCTGTCAGACAGGGACATTTAAATCTGCAGAGGTTAATGCTGACTTTTTGTTTGTCTGTACCCTGCCCCCAGAGGTGGAGCCTACAGAGGCAGGCAGGCATCCTTGAGCTGTGGTGGGCTCCACCCAGTTCGAGCTTTCTGGCTGCTTTGTTTACCTAAGCAAGCCTGGGCAATGGCGGGCGCCCCTCCCCCAGCCTCACTGCCTTCTTGCAGTTTGATCTCAGACTGCTATGCTAGCAATCAGTGAGACTTCATGGGTGTAGGACCCTCCGAGCCAGGTGCGGGACACAAGCTCCTGGTGTGCCGTTTTCCAAGCCCGTTGGAAAAGCGCAGTATTAGGGTGGGAGTGACCTGATTTTCCAGGTGCCGTCTGTCACCCCTTTCTTTGACTAGGAAAGGGAACTCCCTGACCCCTTGCCCTTCTGGAGTGAGACAATGCCTCGCCCTACTTTGGCTCGGCTTGCACACGGTGCGCTAAACTGACTGTCCTGCACCCACTGTTTGGCACTCCCTAGTGAGATGAACCTGGTACCTCAGATGGAAATGCAGAAATCACCTGTCTTCTGCGTTGCTCACGCTGGGAGCTGTAGACTGGAGCTGTTCCTATTCGGCCATCTTGGCTCCACCTCCACGTGTCACCATTTCAAGAACACGGACGTGAATGCCACAAAGGCAGATCATAGCTTATATCAAATAAAATGAAACACACTTTTTTTCTACATTCTCTAAGAACAAACTTTCCGAAAACCTTAAGTTCTAGATCTTTTTATTTGAAATTTCATCTGATTCAACTGCCCCCTCTAGTGGTATTTTAAAAACGCTTGGGACACCAAGTCTCAAATTAGATTGGGAACACGGAATTTGGAAAGACAATTAAAAATTTCAAAGTAGTGCTCGCTTCGGCAGCACATATACTAAAATTGGAACGATACAGAGAAGATTAGCATGGCCCCTGCGGAAGGATGACACACAAATTCGTGAAGCATTCCATATTTAAAAAACAAACAAACAAAAACAAAAAAAAAACAAGCTTTAGTTTACAGTTATCTAGTTTACTCTTACTGATTATCAAATTACTTCGATAGCTTTATAATTAATAAGTAGTTGTAATTTCTCATCTCCAGATGGGAACATCCTGAATGTTGAATTTTTCCAAGAGCAACTTCATTCAAGGGATGAAATGTTCAGGTTTTATTCGGTGGGAAATCAATGTGACTCAGCTGCATACCATTGTAGTCATCAGGTTTCCATGCTGTCCGTTAGCTAATCCTCTTGAGAATTTATAAAGGAGGTTAGCCTTTATGTCTCTGTAATTGTGTGTGTGTTTCTGTGTGTGTGTGTGTGTGTGTGCGTGCCTGTGCATGTGTTTTAATTTCAACTGGAGCTGGCATTTTGAATAGACTTTTCATTTTTCTTTCTTATCCCAACACTGATGAGCCCTGCAACCATCACCCACCTACCTTTTATGCTGAGCATATCTGCTTGTTGCTGACAGCTCTGAAACAGAGCTGTCATTCAAGAGTGGCAGCTCTGCAGGGTTGCACTGCCCAGAGTGCCACTTTCCTGGTTGTCACTCATTGGGAAAGCACCTGCTCTTCTCTGTGACTGTCATGAGGCATGGGCTTGCATCAGAACTCTGCTCCTCCCCAGAAAATTGAGATGTCTAATTCAATGGAGCCCGTGGAGGGGAAACTGCTGAGAAGGCACAGAAAGTGCTCTGAAGCAGGACTTCTCAGACTTTACCGCTCACATGCATCACCTGCAGATCTCGTTAGATGCAGACTCTGACACAGTAGCCCTGGGTTGGGCCTGAGGGGGCTGCATTTCTAATCAGTTCCCAGGTGATGCTGAGGCTCCTGGTCCATGGACCACATTTGAGGAGCAAAGCTCCCAAGTACACCTGTTTTCCAAAATGATTCTTTTGAGATTCAATTTGGGATTCAGTTTGTAATTCTATGCATCTTGTGAATATTCACAAAAGATATAGCACATATGCCACCACCTGAAGTCCTAGTTTTTATAATATGAAAGAAAAACTTGAGATTGGTAAGTTTCTTTACAATTTTGAAATTCCAGAATGATCATGGATTACACACAGTCTCTCTTAGAATATAGTGTGGTTTAAACGGCTACATCCAGTTAACTGCCTTTTAATGATCTCCATCCTTCTTAACCTCATTTTATTAATGCAGTTTATTTTTTAAAAGTCTCCTGGTTTAAGCAAGCACAATCTAGCAGTGTGGGCAGATGGCAGAAGGAACACCACCACAAAACCTGCCACTCAGAGTGTAACAGAGGACCATAGCAGCTCAGAAGGATCCCTTTGTTCATTTTGCTAATGAGTGTCCTCATTGCTGTGGGCGTCTGAATAGTTAATTACTTGCAGTTCCCGCAGCTGACAGATGGTGGGGACAGAGCTAAGGGTTAACCTCGGAAGAACAGGGGTTGTGGATTGATATGTGAAGGACAAACCCCCGGATTTAACGTGTTTTCCTTGCGTCCTGCTTTCATACAAAGAAATTCTTAGAACGCGTAGTTAGGTATTAGTTGCTACCATTTGTAAATTTTACACTTCATCTGATGAATTCAAATAGTTCTTCTTTAGTTTATGAGAATCGGGTGCTCTGTGGATGTTCATATTCTGCCACTGTTAGGAAAAGTATGCTTAAGCCTATTAAGGCCAGTATTGTTTATTTCTTTCCACAAAAAAAAAAAAACCTTTTAGTCTATAAATGCATTCTGTGATGGTCTCAAATTGAACAATGTGGGACAAGAAATTAATGACTGGGATTCTTCTTTTATTAAGAAAACAGTGTTGTTTATTAACTACTTACTAGGTTTGTTAGTTCTCATTAGTTAAGATGAATTGGGCTCAAATAATTTAAATGAAATGGTGAATCAAAGTCATGAAGGTTTGTAATTGAGCTTAGTGCAAAATTTAAGAATGTATTTTAAATATTACTAACTCTTAAACCACACACATATATATATATACCATACGTAATTTCATTAGTAAGTCACTTGTTTTAAAGGACTTATTAATGTACTTATTAATGTACTACAAAAAATTTAAATCACTTCTTTTTCTTTAAAACTGTTATGGGGAAAATATTTTAATAATTTACTTCCACATATCCTTAAACTTAAATGAAAGTGTAGTTCCAAAGGGAAATCGGTCGAGAGAAATTATCTTGTTTTCGAGGGAAGATTTTATTTTTATTTATTGCCATGATGGAATTACTGTAAAAAGAATAAGTTATAATTCACCTGCGATGACCTTAAGTTCAAAAGTATTTTTAATGTCTATAGTAATTTTGAACAAGGCATGTAGAATCTTCTATCTCCTTTGGCATAATAATATTTTGAGATTGCATAATCTGTTTAATATCGTACCACAATAAAGTATAAAGTTCTGCACCAGCTCCCCCAATCCATTACATCTTAATTTTTTTTTTAATGTGTGGCAGTAAAATCTAGACAACCATAAGGGAGGATATTCAGATGTTTTCAATAGCTTTGAAACAGACAAGAAGAAGAAGGCAAAAAAAAAAAAAAAAAAAAAAGAGTAGCTGTCCCAATAAGCGCGTCTATTGCGTAAGAAAAAGCTCTCCCATAATGGACATGGCAAGATTTAAACAAAAGACGCACATAATAAAAATGTAAATGAGTTTGCTTTACTAAAACTATAACTTTAAAGTCTTTTGTTGTAAGTTATCCTGAAACCTTCTTACAAGGTAATCACTGTTTGCATAGAGATTTAAACCGAAGTCTTCAATAGCATTAAACGCCTGCACAGACCCCGTGTGACAAGCATGCAAAGCCATGTTAATGTTCAGAATATGAATTGCCTCTGGGTGGCTCCTCCACCAAGCAGAAAACCAACTGTGTGGATATCCGTGTGCCTGATGGACTCCATGCGGCTCCCAGCCTGAAAACGTCACCACTTTGACATGTGATGTGCTCCTCATGACACTGGCAGCACTGACACTGGGAAATGCCACAAAGGCAACAAGCCCCCCTCCTTAGCCATGCACTCTGCCACCCCCTGGCGCTGTCCGTCCTGGTCCCCCCAGCCTGCCTAGTTACAGGCGGACAGCACTTCAGACACACACAGAGGGAAGTGTGGGTGGAGGGGCCCCAGCTGCCTCCCTGGACACAGCCTCCATAATGAATTGACCTGAATGATGAGGGCACACAAACAGTATGATATGCATTATTCCTGTCAATAAAATGTCCCCATGTGTTGAGGTCTTTGTACAGAATGTACTGGAGCCTTTCTTCCAGCAAGCTCTATTTAGGCTCCTTCCTTTTTACTATTCTTATTATAAGTGTGTAATAGAATTCAGAAAATTATATGATAGCTTTTCTGTATCTGTATTGTCCTTGTCTTGCATATTTAAATCCTTGGTTCCCTGCTTAGGAATATGGCATTCTCCATCTTTTAGGAATCTTTTGCCGAAGAAACCAGCTTTCCAAAATCAAACCTAGAAAAGGAAAATTTGGAGTACAAAGTGGAAAATGAGAGGCTGCTTCAGATCATTTCAGAGCTTGAAGAAGAAATCCAGATCAATCTAAAAGAAAATTCAGGATTAGGTAACATTTTGAAATCACTTTTGAGAAAAATCTATATATTGGTCACTTTGTAAAGCTCATAACTATGTTTGTCTTTTCCAAACGTACATTCGTTTGGTTATTTACATTTGAAAGATCAATTTCATAGCCATCTTTGCTTTTTATTGAAGATAGCATTTCTTGCTTGGGACAGAGGATGTGTTTGTAGTTGTACCCCTGAGCCATGTCACGTTAATTCAGGATGTTGTTTCAAGACAGACATTGGCCTTTGCAAAAATTTGCTAATCAATGCTCCATTTCACTTAGAAATATTATAACCAGATAGAAACTTTTGCTGATTTGTTTCAGAAGCTTAACTGATTATCTAAACTTGGTAATATTTAAATACTTAAGAATACATATAGGGATATGCTTTGTAGGGAAAACAGAGTTAGCCCTTCAGGAAAATATGCTAGTACTTAGTAGTTACTTCAATTTTTGATACAAAGCTCAAATATACAATTTCATTTGTATATGAAATACCCCTTTTCTTTCATACCACAAACATTGGTGAAAGCTGTGTTTAAATCACCGAAGTTGTTAGAACATGTGGAAAAGGGAAAAAAATAATCACCAAGGTGAGATTGCTTTAACGTACTTTTTCATTTAACTGTGATCCGTGTGATTATGTTAATTACATGATGTTGTCCTTAATCTGCAGTATTCAAAGCAATGAGCAGGCAATAAAATGAATTATAGCAAAATATCAGTAAAATGAGATATATTAATATTATCCCTTGGATGTAAAATTCTACCATGCCAGTATAGTCTCGTTCTCTTCTGCTGTGGCATAGTGAGGCTTTTTAGTTTTGGGTCATTCTTATTAAGTCATAAACTGCCACCTGCTAAAGCTCTTTGTATTGGCTGTGACTAACAGCAAAAATGTCCGTCGCTAGTATTGATGAAAAGCTTTCAGCCTTCAGCCACACTTGGATCTTGAACTTACTTCTTAATCCCTATCTGACCAGCCATCTGAACAGCAGGAAGAAGGCTGCGAATGTCAAGGGCAGTTGTGAAGGTCACAGTCCTGCTAGGCCTTGTGTCCACTATGCCTGCTAGTGCCCCACAGCCTGCCCTGAAGCAGGCCGTTTAAATACAGGGGCATAAGCATGTAATTTCATGGTTGGCCTCTCTCTCCTTTTGTTTACAGAAGATGAACTTATAAGTATGAAAGAGATGGCAGAAAAGGATCACAAAACTATTCAAAAGGTACTATAACGTTTTTACATTGATAAATGACTCTTTTAAGTGGAACTATAGGCGCAATTGGCCAAATAACACTGTGTCCAGGGTGTCTTATGACATAGAGGAAAGTTGATTCACATATTTAATCTCTCCCCACTATTTGGGAAGGGTGACTAGAAGCAAATAAGGACTCCATCTTGAAAACTCATGGATGTATAGATACTTCTTTTGTTTGGGATCACTGACCATCTGTCTTGTTGATTTTAAGGCACCGAAAAGTTACATGACACAGAGAAGTCTGAAGATGAGCCTGCAGTTAAGGAAAAAATTATATTAAAAATGAACAGTCTTATTTTCAGATCAGATGTTAGTTGATGTTCATGAATGAGCTGGGCTGATGTTATCTGGTAAATATTTAGAGCAGGGAATTCTTTTGGTAGAACAAAAATCAAGATTTCCAAGGTGGGGCGCAGTAGCTCACACCTGTAATCCTAGCAGCTTTGCAGGCCAAGGTTTGAGAATCTCCTGAGCCCAGAAGTTCAAGGCCAGCCTGGAAAACATAGTGAGACCCCGTCTTTATAAAAATAAAAGAATTTAGCCGAGTGTGGTGGCACATATCTGTAGTCCCAGCTACTCGGGAGGCTGAAGTAGGAGGATTGCTTAAGCTCAGAAGTTCGGAGCTGCAGTGAACTAGAGTTGCACCACTGCACTCCAGCCTAGACAACAGAGTTCGACCCTGTCTGAAACACACATATGCACACCCCACCAACCCCCACAACAACAAGATTTCCTAGTGCATTGAATTGAATGCAGTAGGATCTCAGCAATTCCTGCTCTCCCTGCACATGTGGGGCTCCACCACTCTGTTCTCATTTATCCGCAAACTTCCCTGTTGTGGCTCTCAGTTACCATTCTGTTATGATCTATCTTCCCTGCCCTACTGGAGGCTCCATGAGGGTGGAAACTGCGCTATCTGGTCTCTTAGTGGGGAGCACGATGCCCGAGGCACTGAAAAATACTCCAAGAGATGAGTAGAGTAAGAATGCATTTACAGTTCATACAGTTTACAGATAAACAAGCAGATTCACATCCCCAAATTATTCCAAATAAACATAAATATCTTCCAGTAACTGAACCGAGTATCCATTTTTAAGTTAAAATGGATTAAAATCAGACAAAGTTAAGAATTCAGTTTCACAGTTGCACTAGCCACATTTGAAGAGCTCAGCCACCACATGTGCCTAAGTTTAGGTTCAGATTTCAACCAGGCCTGATATTGCCATTCAAGATATTCTTTTTTTAATTTTTAAAATGTTTTGTCCTTTATTTCTTCTAAAAAAAATGGGATACATATGCAGAATGTGCAGGTTTGTTACATAGGTATACGTGTGCCATGGTGGTTTGTTGCACCTATTGACCCATCCTCTAAGTTCTCTCCGCTCACCCGCCAACCCCCAACAGGCCCTGGTGTGTGTTGTTCCCCAATCTGTGTCCATGTATTCTCAATGTTCAACTCCTACTTATGAGTGAGAACATGCAGTGTTTAGTTTTCTGTTCCTGTGTTAGTTTGCTGAGGATGATGGCTTCCAGCTTCATCCATATCCCTGCAAAGGACATGATCTCATTCCTTTTTATGGCTGCATAGTATTCCATGGTGTATATGTAGCACATTTTCTTTATCCAGTCTATCACTGATGGGCATTTGGGTTGGTTCTATGTCTTTGCTATTGTAAATAATGCTGCGGTAAACATACGTGTGCATGTCTCTTTATAGTAAAATGATTTATATTCCTTTGAGTATATACCCAGTGATGGGATTGCTGGGTCAAATGGTTATTTCTGGTTCTAGATCCTTGAGGAATACTCCATAGTGTCTTCCACAATGGTTGAACTAATTTGCATTCCCACTAACAGTGTAAAAGTATTCCTATTTCTCCGCAGCCTCACCAGCATCAATTGTTTCCTGACTTTTTAATAATCGCCATTCTGACTGGTGTGACATGGTATCTCACTGTGGTTTTGATTTGCATTTCTCTGATGATCAGTGATGTTGAGCTTTTTTTCACATGTTTGTTGGCCACGTAAATGTCTTCTTTTGAGAAGTGTCTGTTCATATCCTTTGCTCACTTTTTGATGAGGTTGTTTGTTTTTTTCTTGTAAATTTGATTAAGTTCCTTGTAGATTCTGGATATTAGACCTTTGTCAGATGGGTAGATTGCAAAGATTTTCTCCCATTCTGTAGGTTGTCTGTTCACTCTGATGATAGTTTCTTTTGTGCAGAAGCTCTTTAGTTTAATTAGATCCCATTCGTCAATTTTGGCTTTTGTTGCAATTGCTTTTGGTGTTTTTGTCATGAAGTGTTTGCCCACGCCTATGTCTTGAATGGTATTGCCTAGGTTTTCTTCTAGGTTTTTATGGTTTTGGGTTTTACATTCAAGTCTTTGATTCATCTTGAGTTAATTTTTGTATAAGGTGTAAGGAAAGGGTCCAGTTTCAGTTTTCTGCATATGGCTAGCCAGTTTTCCCAGCACCATTTACTGAATAGGAGATCCTTTCCCCATTGCTTGTTTTTGTCAGGTTTGTTGAAGATCAGATGGTTGTAGATGTGTGGTGTTATTTCTGAGGTCTCTGTTCTGCTCCATTGGTCTATATGTCTGTTTTGGTACCAGTACTGTGCTGTTTTGGTTACTGTAAGCTTGTAGTATAGTTTGAAGTCAGGTAGTGTGATGCCTCCAACTTTGTTCTTTTTGCTTAGGATTGTCTTGGCTGTGCGGGGTCTTCTTTGATTCCAGATGAAATTTAAAATAGTTTTTACTAATTCTGTGAAGAATGTCAATGGTAGTTTGATGGAAATAGCGTTGAATCTATAAATTACTTTGGACAGTATGGCCATTTTCTTTTTTTTTTTTTTTTTTTTTTGAGACGGAGTCTCGCTCTGTCGCCCAGGCTGGAGTGCAGTGGCGCAGTCTTGGCTCACTGCAAGCTCCGCCTCCCAGGTTCATGCCATTCTCCTGCCTCAGCCTCTCCAAGTAGCTGGGACTACAGGCGCCCACCACCATGCCCAGCTAATTTTTTTTTTTTGTATTTTTAGTAGAGATGGGGTTTCACTGTGGTCTCGATCTCCTGACCTCGTGATCCGCCCGCCTTGGCCTCCCAAAGTGCTGGGATTACAAGCGTGAGCCACCGTGCCTGGCCAGTATGGCCATTTTCATTGATTCTTCCTATCCATGAGGATGGAATGTTTTTTCATTTGTTTGTGTCCTCTCTTATTTCCTCATTCAAGATATTCTTAGATTTTAGATAAAACTACTTTTAAGAAATATTTTTCAAAGAAATGGTTACCCTGATTGGTCAGAGGTGGGAGATGTTTCCCTGATAACTGAATCCTTCCCCGCCCCCCCCTTCCCTTCCTTGTCTCAGTCTCACTCTGTCCCTAAGGCTGGAGTACAGTGGTACGATAATATCTCACTTGCAGCCTCAAACATCCAGGCTCAAGCGATCCTCCCATCTCAGCTCCCAGAGTAGCTGGGACTAAAGAGGAGTACCACCACACTTGGCTAATTTCTTATTTTTTTTATTTTTGTAGAAACAGGGTCGCCCTATATTGCCCAGGCTGGTCTCAAACTCCTGGCCTCAAGCGATGCTCCCACCTCGTCCTCCCAAAGTGTTAGGATTGTACAGGTGTGAGCCACTGCACTGGGCCCGGTTCTTTATTGAAAATGTTTCTCAAGCTCTTCAGTCTGTACTACCACTGGTAGAAATGAGTAGCATGTACTTCCTACTCTCTATAAGGAGCACAATAACAAATTAAAGCAAAAAAAAAAATCTCACTGGTAAGCCACCAATTGATGGCTGGCTATATCTGTGAGTTTAAATATGTCAGTTAAGTGCTGCCTCAGCTTTCTAAATCTGCATTGTGCCATGGTGGCCCCTGGCCACATGTGGCTGTTCAGCACTTGAAATGTGGCCAGTGCAAGTGAGGAAATAAGTTTTAATAATTTAATTTCCAATTATTTAAATTCAAATTTAAAAACTCATTTCAGTTCTTGGAAAACCTTTCTGTATATTTTCGGTAACTTGGATTTGTGACTCTACTTTTTCATTTGTAAATTTTATGAAATCTGAATACAAATAAAGTATTTCCAATGAAAACGTAGCTCCCCAATTGAGATGTGCTGTGAGTGAAAAATACACACTGGATTTCAAAGACTTGGTGTAAAAATTGTGAAATGTCTCACTAATAATTTTTTATATTGATTACACATTGAAATAATATTTTGAATATATATTGGGATAAAAACACATTATTAAAATTGCTTTTACCTGTTTCTGTTGCCTTTTTAACACAGCTACTATAAAATTCAAAATTATATATATGACTCACATTATATTTCTGATAGCTCTGTTATGTATAAAGTAATATATAAATATAATGTAATATATATAACATATATAATGTGATATATATAACATATTATATATAATGTAATATATGTAACAAATTATGTAATATAGTATAGCAGACTCCTAATCTGCTTGATTTTTTTTTTAATTGTCTTTCTTTTCATTTTTTCTTTACACGCACTGGAACTTCTCATAGACATTGAATACAGGGACATTTTGGTACTGAGCAGAAAGAATCTAGAACCCTGGATTCCTGTTCCATTTTTGCCACTAGGTCCCCTGGGGCCAGTGCCTGTCTCCTCCTTCCTGTTTCTCCCAGGCATACTGTGTGGACTGAATGAGATAATGAATGTCAGCATGCTTTGTGAACTGGGAAGCAGTTCAGATGTTGTTGAACAAATGACAGCTGATATTTGCTGGTTTTTTTCCAATATCCTGCACTAAATCAATTAGTTCAGCAATGTTTATTTGTTGCCTTTAAGTACTAGGCACTGTGCTACTGCTAGAAAAAAATAAAATGCATGTATATACCTATGGTCCCTTCTAGGGACAGGTGAAGTCTACAGGGATAGACCAAAGCCATAGGGCAGTGAGATAAGGATTATAAGAGAAGTGTGTACTAGAGAAGAGATGCCTGGCTTCATTCTAGAAAAGCTTCACAAACAGTTCCACAACCTTTCTCACATTCTCCTGCTGAGGCCCACTGGAGCTGATTTTTTAGGTTTTTTTTTGTTTGTTTGTTTGCTTGTTTGTTTGTTTGGAGGTTTTTGAGATAGGGTCTTGCTTTGTTGCCCTGGATGGGGTGCAGTGGCGTGATCATGACTCACTGCAGCCTTCCTGGGCTCAAGCAATTCTCCCACCTCAATCTCCTGAGTAGCTGGGACTACAGGCATGCACCACACATGGCTAAATTAAAAAAAAATTTTTTTTTTGTGGAGACGGTCTCTCACTATGTTGCTTAGGCTGGTCTCGAACTCCTGGGCTCAAGGGATCCTCCCACCTCAGCCTCCCAAAGTGCTGGGATCATAGGCGTGAGCCACCGTGCTGGGCTTTGGAGCTGATTTTTCCAGGCAGGCAAGAGTGGAAGAGCTGGGTACAGGGTATGAATGCATAAAGCCTGACATGGGTTTGTGGAACTGCTTGTGACTGGGCGTGGCTCCAGAATGCAGTAGGAGTCTGATGAAACTACATAGGAAGAATCTGTAGTGAGGCAGACAGAGTGGGGAGACCAGGGGTGTGGGAAAGGGGGTGTAAGCAGGAAATGGAAGAATGGAAAGGAGCAACTCAGAAGCCTTCAGATAACCACGTGTTCCCCCCACTCTTTTTTTTTTTTTTTTTTAAAGCCCTGGATGCACTTAAAGACAGGTTGAAAATGGGAGTGAATTTGGGGAGGCTGACCTCTTGCCATCTATCTGGGCTAAGCATGGTCAGTTATGGAATTCATAGCTTTTGTGTTTTAATTCCAGGAATCAAATACCAGCTGTATCTGTGTCTGTCTTTCAGCTGCTGCCACAGTAGACTCTGTTCTCATGAATTTCACTCTGGGAGGGAGGCAGACCCGGAGTCAGAGAGCACAGTACAGGTGTGATAGCGTTAGGATGCAGAGACCCAGAGTTTGCTGTGCGGCACACAAGAGGCATGCCCAGCCTGGACTCTACGGGATCAGGGAAGGTTGGAGGAAAGATACTGCATTGGCCTTGAGAACAGCAGTTAGAGTTAGCCAGGAAATAGATGAGGGAGAGTTGGGAGGGTTATTCTATGTGCCACACAAAAGCACCTTGTATAGGAAAGGGCGTGTGGTTTTCTGTAGCTGAAGAGTACATGAGAGCAAGGAGTGGCAAGGGGCAGAGGACAGTGGCAGAAGATTATATTCATGCAGAAAGGTTTGAATTACTTTCTAAGTGCGTTGGAGAGCCTTGAACGTTGCGGCAAGATCAGATTTGTGTTTCAGAAAGAAAATGAGTGGGAGGGAGGAAAGCCCGGAACCAGAGTCCAGTGAAGGTGTTGCTTGGATAAGCCAGGAAAACAATAAAGAACTGAAACAAGAACAGTGACACTGGAGATGTTTATTAAATTAATACAGACATGAATTAATTGAATGCATATCAAAACGAAAGGTTGAATTTTACTAGCCTATAACACACACAAACAGCAACTGATCAACGTAAATACAAAGACAAGTCACAAGGGAACAAGGGCCCTGCAGTGAATGAGGTGTTTTTTTTTCATTTTTAATTTTTGTGGGTACCTAGTAGGTGTATAGATTTACAGAGTATATGAAATATTTTGATACAGGCATACAATGTGTAATAATTACATGAGGGTAAGTGGGGTATCCATCACCTCAAGCATTTATCGTTTGTATTACAAACAATCCATTTATACTCTTTTAGTTATTTTTAAATGTACAATTAAATTATTGACTATAGTCACCTTGTTGTGCTATCAAATACTAGGTCTTATTCATTCTTTCTAGCCATTTTTGTTTGTACCATTAACCCTATTACCCCACCCCTCACTACCCTTCCCAGCATCTGGTAACCATCCTTCTTCCCTCTATCTCCATAAGTTCAATTGTTTCAATTTCTAGCTCCCACAAATAAATGGTTGGTTTGTTTAGAGACAGGGTCTTGTTCTAGGCTGGAGTGCAGTGGTGCGACCATAGTTCATTGCAGCCTTAAATGCCTGGGCTCAAGCAATCCTCCTGCTTCAGCCTCCGAAGTAGCTTGGATTACAGGAACGTGCCACCATGCCCAGCTAATTTTTGTATTTTTAGTAGAAATGGGGTTTCACCATGTGGGTCAGGCTGGTCTTGAACTCCTGACCTCAGGTGATCCACCCGCCTCAGCCTTCCAAAGTGCTGGGACTACCAGGTTGGTCTCAAACTCTTGGCCTCAAGCAATCCTCCTGCCTCAGCCTCTCAAAGCACTGGGATTACAGGTGTGAGCCACTGCACCCAGCCCAGTGTATGCTTCTGATAGCTATTTTCAATTGGTATAAATGTGGTTTGATATGCACATAGATATAGCGCAAAACCCTAAAATAAGAGATGGGTCACATAAAGCCTTAAGCAAAATTGTTCTTTTTGACAGAGTAGGACTTGCTTTATTGTGATGTTACATTTCGATGGCATGGGGTGAGGAAAGGTGTAGATAAATTGGTATTTTCTGTGTATATTTTACTTGCTTACATAATAATTCTATAATAATATAAGATGATAATCTGTAGAAATTTAATTTTCTTTTGATCAGATTGAGATCCATTTTTCTCATATTAAAATATGTTTCACTAAATTCTCTTGAGGAGGGATTTTAGGTGTTCTGTTCTTTAATAAAAATATAATTTCTTCTCTATTTCAGTTAATGGATAGTAGGGACAGATTAAGAGAAGAGCTTCATTATGAAAAATCATTAGTTCAGGATGTGGTAAGATGATTTACGTTATTTCCTAACAAATTTGAATTCAGGAATTTAATCATGAAAGTTTTATAAACTTTATTTGTGATTGTTTCCTGTGAATGACTCATTTCATCTTTATCAAAAATCTAAGTACATGTATAATTATAAACATTTGTAAATGGTCATTTTAAAGAAAGCAGTTTGAGTAGCACAGCAATAAATATGCTTACTAGAGTTTTGTGTAAAAAATAGTATTACCATTTAAAACCATGTATAAAGTTTCTGCATTTTATTATGGAGATTTAAAAAAACAAATATGAGAGCCCGCTATTTTGAAGGAATTGCTATTTTCAGTTACAAATTGCCATAAGTGACAATAAAAAAAGAGCCCAGCTAGATATTTTGGCATTCTGTGTTAGTCTCATAACAAAACACTGCCTTTTTATGTTCTTTTAAGAGAACTTTCCAGACGGCTGGTCTTTTATCAGTTGACTACCCAGCCCCCAGCCCCCGACAGCAGCCCCCCGCCCAGCTTATGGTGGCGTATTTGGCTTTCAGCTGATTACCACTAGTATGTCTTTGTTACAGTAAACTGACTGTGTTTATTATAATAAAAAATAAAACACAGCTTGACTTGCGTTCTAAATGTGCTTGAAAAGAATATGATACTGTTTGGAAGAGAAAAGGTTGCTCATAGGAAATCAACACCACTTCAGATATTGAAACATTCGCTTTTTTACAGCTTGTCACACTTTGTGCCAAGTCATGACTGTTTCCCTAACTCTGTTTTGTTACTCTCAGCACCCTGTGTTTTGGGTTCCTTGTCATAGAAATTAATGCAAAACAATTCTCCTGGATTACAATAAAGCCTTCTATGAAATCAACTTGGGAATGCAGGCAACGAAAAAAATTTATGGTTGGCGATTCGCAAAAACCATGTGTTAACAAATGTGTTATTTTGGGCCCTCTACTTTTAAATACCTAGCATATAAAAATAGACTCCATTATTTGAGTCTACTTGGTGAATTTCTTCTACCCCCACCCCCACTCTCTTCTGTCATTCCTCCAAAGTTCAGGCTTTGCTTTGGAAAACAAACAACTAGATAAATGTGCATATTGTCATTAAAATTGAAAGTGTTTTTATAGAGTGGAAAGCCAATGTTATATTGTTTGTTAGCAGCAATAGAGAAGAAATTAAACTACTCAATCAGTGAATTTGTGCCTATTCTAGGAGCAGATCCCATACTCTTTGAATTACTTTGCCTCTTTATTTTAACTGTAAGCCTTTAACGGGTGCTATTGTATTGCTCACAGGGGAACCAATCACGTTTTATTTTGTGGTTTAGAAGTTTGTTGCGCCCCAAGCTTGTTGCCAAGCAGCAAGAGCCTGCACCACAAACCCCACGACAGGGAAAGAGCCTTCAGGCTGCCTAGACTAGTCTAGGAGCTCATGATTTCAATAGAGGGAGTGGGCTTGAGGTTCTTCGTGTGATGGAGGTTTCCATTGCATACCTGCTTTGGACCCATCGAGGTCACTATTTCGCCACCTTCTCCCTATCCCTGCAAGGCATTCTGTTACTCACTTGGAGGCAGACTGGCCTTGTTGTTGCTATGTGTGCCTCCTTTGTTTCTCGCTATCCTGTGTTTTTCCAGGACCCAGGATTTGTGATTGCACTGACAAGGGAGAGTGGGAGAGGGTGGAGTTGACCACAGTCATTTTGTAAAAATTTAAATACTTTCTAGCTAGAAGGTTTTGTTACATGCTTGTCTATTACTATTTTCCAATGAAAGTTATTTTCTGACCTGTTAAGAGTGCAAAAAGTCAAAGAACTGGTAGTAAAGAGGCACAATCAGTAAGTATATGTAAACTGGCTGTGTGTGGCAGCTCATGCCTGTAATCCCAGTGCTTTGGGAGACTGAGACGGGAGGATCGCTTGAGCCCAGGAATTCGAGACCTGCCTGAGCAACATAGTGAGGCCCCGTTTTTATATAAAATAAAAAAGAGTAGCTAGGCATGGTAGCGCATGCCTGCCGTCCTCCTCCTCAGGAGGCTAGGTGGGAGGTGTGAGGATCACTTGAGCCCAGGAGTTTGACACTGCAGTGAGCTGTGATTGTACCACTGCTTTTCAGCCCGGGCAACAGAGCAAGACACTGTCTTTAAAAAAATAGATAAATAAATATTTATTTATTTATTATATATAACATACACATATTTATTATTTATTATATATAAAATATATATGTTAGGTAAGCAATGCAACCTAGAGTGATTGTATCCTTAGAATGGCTTTTAAGAAGCATATGAAATAATTTTGTGTCTTCCCATGATTCCTAGGCTGAGTGGCTTTTATTTATTTTGAAGTTAACAAAAGAGAGGGTCCTCATCAGAAAAATACCATGATTGAACTGTTTCTCTTACTTCATTTCCATCTGCTTCACCCCTATGTACCCTATTTCTTGGAACAATCCAGACTGGAGATAGGAAGGAAGTACATAGGTTGCCCTAGCCCCATTTTGGGGGCACAGCACTAAGTTACCATTGCAGTCTCCCTCACTCCCACAACTAGGTTCCTGACACCTGCATTCCCTCTGAGGCATGCCTCAAGCCTGTGCAGTCCTGTTATATGTCATGTGGCAGTATTTGGCCATCCAGTTAGGAAACAGATGCTTTCAGTGGCCTGTGCAAAACCACGTTTTCATGGAAGCTCTGCGAATAGTGGCTCTTCATCAAGACAAACATGACACAAGCGTGGCCTAATGTGACTGTGTCCCTGTATGCTATGGAAGGCAGAGGAGCAAGTTCTGCTGTCCATGTGTTCCCTGTCTCACTATCAGTGAGTCTCTGCCCACTGGTCAGTCAAATGTGCTCCATGCAATCTTGGACATTTATTAGTCCTGCATAGCCTTCACAATCTACTTTTTAAAATAACATTTATAAAATATAGAGACAGGGTCTCACTATATTGCCCAGGCTGGTCTCGAACTCCTGTACTCAAACAATCCTCCTGCCTCGGCCTCCTAAAGTGTTGGGATTACAGGCATGAGCCACTGCGACCGACTCACAATCCACTTAGGAAGTCAAAGAGCCAGAAGGCAAACCTTGTGAAAGGAAGAGCTCTCCTGAGGGTGTGTTGTTCAAAATTCATCAGAGTGAGCCCCATCAATTCTTGCAGCCGTCCACCCTACCTGAAATCAGCAGGTAGATTTCTCTCTTTATACTCGGGAGATTCAGATAAGGGTGCCTCAGAGTTCTGTTCCTTCTGTGCTGTTCCTTCTCCCTGAACTGACCTCTCTTGGTCAGCACCTGGTTAGCTCCTCTCATCTTTCAGGTCGGAGGTCAGATGCTGCCTCCTCTGGGAAACTTCTCCCACCCTGACTTCCCTTGCCTGGAAGAGGTGCCCACCCTCATGCTGGCATGGCACACAGTTCTCCTCTTGTGGCTCTCCTCACATTCTATAGAGATGGCCTGTTATCTTACCTGCTATTTCCATTCTGTGAGCTACGGTTTTGCCCCTAAAACCTAACATGGTGGCCCCCATGGAGTAGATGGCCAATAAATATTTGCTATGAGTAAATGATGGAAGGGATAACAAAAAATATTTATTTGAGAGTGGCTTAACCCACACTATATATAGCATGAACTATATGTACTTTAATAAGCCCATAATACTGTTAATACACACGTGACACAGCTATACAATATACACAGTAACTACAGTGGGGTTTCCAGGATTAACTTCCAGGTTCCATTCCAGGGGTTCTCAACCTTTTTGGTCTCAGGATCTCTTTACAATCTTAAGTATTATTGAGGTCCCCCAAGAAAATTTGGTTTAGATGGTGATACAGTTTGGATGTGTGTTCCCATCCAAATCTCATATAGAAATGTAAGCTCCAATGTTGGAGTGGGGGCCTCATGGGAGGTGATTGTATCATGTGGGCAGATTTCTCATGAATGGTTTAGCATCAGCTCCCATGATACTGTCTTCACTATAGTGGGTGAGTTCTGGTCATTTAAAAGTGTATAGCACCTCCCCACTTCTCTCTCTCACTCCTGCTCCCACCATGTGAGACACCTGCTCCCCCTTCACCTTCCACCATGATTGGAAGCTTCTTGAGGTCTCCCCAGCAGCAGAAGCCCCTGTGCTTCCTGTACAGCCTGCAGAACCATGAGCCAATTAAACCTCTTTTCTCTATAAATTACCCAGTCTCAGATATTTCTTTATAGCAATGTGAGAACAGACTAACACAGATGGGTTTTATCTATTGATATTTACCATATATGAAAAGAAAACAGAATCAAATTATTTATTAAATGACTTGAAAATAACAACACCAAACTCTTTACATGCTGACATAAATGGCATATTGTTTATAAGAAAATCTTTCCCAACACAGAAAATGTTTAGCAAAAGTGGCTTTGTCTTACATATGTATGTATTTTTTTTTTTTGGAGATGGTCATACTCTGTCACCCAGACTGCAGTGCAGTGACACAATCATGGCTCACTGTAGCCTTGACTTCCTGGGCTCAGGTTATTCTCCTGCCTCAACCTCCCGAGTAGCTGGGTTTACAGCCATGCACCAACGTGTCCGGCTAATTTTTCTATTTTTTATAGAGACAGGGTTTTGCCACATTGCCCAGGCTGGTTGTGAACTCCTGGGCTCAAGTGATCCACCCACCTCAGCTTCCCAAAGTGCGAGAATTACAAGCATGAGCCACCAGACCCAGCCACTTATTTCTGCAAATTTCTTTAGTATTTGGCTTCCTGGAAATTATTTAAATTCTCATAGATGCTTCTGTATTCTCTGCCATGATAAATATCACATAGCTTCTGAAAAACTCCAGTGTCCACTTGTGAGACCATAAGAATGAAGAAACAGTGACTAATCTCTTAGTATTATTATGAGAATAATTTAGGTGTCACAGAACCCCTAAGGATTGGGGCACCTTAGGGGTCCTTGGACCACATGTTGAGATCTGCTGCCTCATTTAATAAGGAAAGACTCTTAGCCAGGTATGGTTAAGTGAAATGTCTTTATCCATTTGTGATTCTGATCCTCTTCCTCTGTTTTCATTTAATTTATGTATTCACCAATTCCTTTCCCTGGCACATCGCTATTAGAATGTTACACTTTCTAATACATTTACTAATACTAATACATTTACATAAACGTAAGCCATTACCCCTGCGCTCAGGGAGGCGGTCCAAATTTCCACATAAGGAAATTGCCATTTATCTCTCGCAACGTGGTGATTAGGTCAACTGCTCACCATGGGCAATATCTAGTGTTGTGCTGTTGTATTCCTGGATGGAATACAGGGGTATGGGCATACATACCTCTAGAATGTGTGGTGCAGGTATAAAGTTTATTGATTAAAAACTTACAAGAAGAAAATTAACAGACAGGACACACTCCTTTGGTCTTTTATTAGCCCACCAAGAGGAGAGCTTGGGTAAGGTGAATCACAGGAATTGCTTGGGAGAGGGATCCCCCACACACACCACTTTATATATTTATAAGGAAGTTGGTCATCTAGCACACTATATGACAATGGGAGCTTCCTGGCCAGGGAATTGTCTTTCTAAAAAGGGGAGCACCCAGAGCTGAGCTGGAGGAGGTGGCATCAATGACTTCTGTATGAATAGGAGTCCTGCAGGTCTTCCAGAGGCTCCCTTTATCCCCCCCGAGCCATTTCACTGAACAAGGAACAGAGTGAGGAAGGAGCTATTGGGTCATGAGTTTGCTGTTCCCACTAGTAATGTGCAAAGGTTCCTTCCATCCTCAGAGAAAAGAAGAGTGGATTATTCACACCTACACTTAGTGGTGAAAGCATTGATCATGACTGATAGGGTGACTAACTCATCCTGGTTTGTTCATTCTTAGCACTGAAAGCCCTACATCCTGAGAAACCCCTCAGTCCTAAAAAAAAACCAGGATCATTAATCACCCTAATGGGAAGAAACGTGGAAGCTTCTTCTATTAGTCCAGGGATTCCAAATAAACCTAAGTTCATGTATCAACTCCAATGTATTGAGAGAGAATTCTGAGGCAGAATGGAAACTGTAGGAAAAAGGGCTCAAACTTTTAAAAATTAACCATATCGATATTGATTACAGGGAAAACTTACCAAGTGAACTAGCATTCAAAGTGACTCCCGCCCAAATTTTTTAAAACCTCAAAAAATTCTAGATACAGTATTACAAACATCTTTGTAAAAGCATAAAACAATGACCAGGGACATGGGGCTTACCTGGTCAAAAGTCAAACATCAAGGGAAACACAGAGGGGTCAGTTGAGGTTTCCAAGCTGATTGTCCTGAAGGGATTTACTCATCTGCACTAAACAGAAGTCACAGTGCAGGGCATGCTAGAGTGCTTGTGTGTGTGTGTGTGTGTGCATGCGTGTGTGTGTATGTGTGTGTAGGGGTAATCAGCAGTGATCTCTTGCATTAGGCTGAGAACCAAAGGTCATTCCTGCAGAATGAATGTGAACAAATGTAAACCTGCAACCTACCTAATACCCAGAGGCCTGCAGGGGAGAGTTGCCTCTGTACTGAGCAACACAAGGGGGACAATCTCTTCATGAAGGGTTTTGAGAGGCAGGACTTACAGGGGATTTGCAACTCAAATTTGTATTCACAGAACCTCAAACCCTCAGTTTAGTTAGTTTGCTTGTTTTTAAGAGATGGGATCTTGATAGGTTGCATAAGCTGATCTCAAACTCCTGTGCTCAAGCAATCCTCCCACCTCAGCCTCTCAAGTAGCTGGGACTATGTGTCACCGCACCTGGCATCAATTTGGTTTTAAGTGAATAGGAAGTACCCCTGAAAGAAGCAAATGGAAATACTCTCTGTAAGGAAGTACTTTAATCCTAAGCCTCAGAGAATTCCTGGAATTCTCTCCCCTACAATTATGGGAGCAATTAATATCACATAGTCAAAGATAAGGAAGCACACAGGAAATAAGGAACCACCTGTGTGTTGCAGCAAGTCAGGGACCCCGAAGGGAGGGACCAGCTGAAGCTGTGGCAGAAGAACATAAATTGTGAAGATTTCATGGACATTTATGAGTTCCCAAAATTAATACTTTTATAATTTCTTATGCCTGTCTTTACTGTAATCTCTGAACATAAATTGTGAACATTTCATGGACATTTATTAGTTCCCAAAATTAATACTTTTATAATTTCCTATGCCTATTAAATCCTAGGCATAGGATTTAATTTCTTAATCCCATCATCTTTGTAAGCTAAGGATGTATGTCACCTCAGGACCCTGTGATGATTGTGTTAACTGTACAAATTGTAAAACGTGTATTTGAACAATATAAAATCAGTGCACCCTGAAAAAGAACAGAATAACAGTGATTTTCAGGGAACAAGGAAAGATAACCATAAGGTCTGACTGCCTGCGAGGTCGGGCAGCATAGAGCCATATTTTTCTTCCTACAGGGAGCCTATAAACAGATGAGTGAGTAGGAGAAATATCGCTGAATTCTTTTCCCAGCAAGAAATATTAATAATTAATACCCTGGGAAAGGAATGCCTTCCCAGGGGTAGGTCTATAGATGGCCGCTCTGGGAGTGTCCGTCTTATGTGGTTGAGATGAGGGATGCAATATGCCCTGGTCTCCTGCAGTGCCCTCAGGCTTACTAGGATTGGGAAATTCCAGCCTGGTAAATTCTAGTCAGACCGGTTGTCTGCTCCCGAATCCTGTTTCCTGTTAAGATGTTTATCCAGACAATGCATGCCCAGCGGGACATTGACCCACATCAGTAATTCTAATTTCTCCCTTGCCTTGTGATCTTGCTCTGCCCTTTGACTTGTGATCTTTTATTGCCCTTTGAAGTGTGTGATCTCTGTGACCCACTCCCTATTCGTACACTGCCTCCCCTTTTGAAATCCCTAATAAAAACTCGCTGGTTTTGCAGCTCTAGGTCACCGTCACGCTCCTACCAATATGTGATGATACCTCCGCAGGGCCAGCTATAAAATTTCTCTCTTTGTACTTTTTCTCTTTATTTCTCAGACTGGCCAACACTTGGGGAAAATAGAAAGAACCTACATTGAAATATTGGGGGCTGGTTCCCACGATACCTGTGAGAAACAATACAGAGTAAAAACAACTACATGGACTTCAGAAGTTCAAGTTTTCCAGCAATATTTACTGTGTGTGGTAGTTTGCCTCCAAAAGTGGAGCAGGACTTGGTCCTAGTCAAGGAACCAGCAATATATGCCTAGTTGGATTTCAAAATTACTATGGACCAGCTATTGCTTTATGCCTCCTTCTTCCCTTGAATGGAGTGGGATCTCTAGTGCTTATCCTGTGTCCCACCATGGAACATTGGCTGTGTGGGGACAGATAACTTGTCTCTTTAGTTTCTGGATCTTCAGATCAAGAGAGATTGTACTCAAGGAGCCTCATCTGCACCTGGACCTGATTTAGATAATGAGATTCCAGACTTCAAGTTGATGCTATAGTACAATGAGATTTTTAAAGGCCTCGAGTGAAGATAAATATATTTTGTTCATGGGAAGAATATAAAATAATGGAGCCAGAAGGCAGGTAGATGAAGAAAAAGCATTTGAGGGACTCCAATTTCCATTCATGATAAAAAATACTCTCAGAAAACTGGGAGTAGAAGAGAACCTCTCAAGCTGATAAGAGATATCTACAAAACACACTATTATCATGGTTGATAGTGAAAGGATGAAGATTTTGAGTCTGAAGTCAGAAATATGACAAGAATTTCTGCTGTTATCACTTCCATTCAACATTGTATTTTAGGTCCTAACCAGTGCAATAATGCACACACACAAAAATAAATAACATCCAGATTGGGAAGGAAGAGGTAGAACTTTTTAAATTCCCAGATGACATGATCATCTCTATAGGAAATCCTAACAAATCTACAAAAATAGCTACTAGAATTAATAAGTGAATGCAGAAAGGTTGCAAAGATCAAGATACAAAAATCTTGTACTTCTATATATAAGCAATGGACAATCAAAAATTGAAATTTTGAAAAAACACCAGTTATGATAGCATCAAACAATATTAAGTGCTTATGGATAAACATGACAAAATACACACAAAACATGTACAGTTAATAATATAAAATACTGCAGAAATAAAGACTTAAATAGTTGCAGAAATATTCCATTGTTCATGATTCAGGAGATGCATATTATCAAGCTGTCAATTCTCTCCAGATTGATTTATAGATTCAACACAATCCTAATCAAAATCCCAGCAGGGTTTTTTTTGTTGTTGTTAAATCAACAAGCCTATCTTAAAATTTATATAGACATGTACAAGACCTGGGATAGCTAAAACAATTTTGAAAAAGAGCAAAGTTGGAAGATGCACACACCTGGTTCAAACTTGCTGTAAAACTATAGTAGTCAAGGTAAAGTGGTCTTGGCGTAAGGATAAACATAGATTGCTGAAACAGACTAGAGAATCTAGAAGTAGACCCTATGGATCATATATAATGAATTGATTTCTGACCAAGATGCAAAGGCAATTCAAGTAGTAAGGATAATCTTTTCAACAAATAGTACTGAAACAATTGGACAGCAATAAGCGAAAAATGAACTTCAACCCTTACCTGACACCTCATATAAAAGTTAACTTGAAATGGATCAGAATTGTAATAGCTGAAACTACAAAACTTCTAGAATAAGGTATAAGAGAGAATCTTAGTGGTCTCAGATTTGGCAAAGATTTCTTAACAAATTACAGTTTATCAAAAATTTAAAAAGCTTAGCCAGGCACAGTGGCTCGCGCCTGTAATCCCAACACTTTGGGAGGCCAAGGCTGATGGACTACTTGAGCCCAGGAGTTCAAGACCAGCCTGGGCAATGTAGTGAAACTTCATCTCTATGAAAAATAGAAAAATTAGGTAGTCATGTTGACATGCACCTGTAGTCCCAGACACTTCAGAGGCTGAGGTGGGAGGATCACCTGAACCCAGGGAGGTCAAGGTTGCAGTGAGCCCTGATCACACCACTGATCACACCTCTGCACTCCAGCCTGGGTGACAGAGCAAGACGTTGTCTTAAACAACAACAACAAAAAGTTTACTCTTCAAAAAAATTTTTTAATGAAAAAACAAACCACAGAGTGGGAGAAAATATTCACAAAATATATTTAACAAAGGATTTGCATCTAGACTATGCAAAGAACTCTTACAAGGTAATAATATAAAAACAACCCAATTTTTTAAATGGCCAAACTATTTGAACAGGCACTTTATTTAAAAAGATATATAGATGGCAAATGATGACATAAAAAGATGCTCAACATCATTAGTCTTTAGGGAGATACAAATTAAAATCTCAATGAAATATCGCTATATACTCACTAGCATGGCTAAAATTTAAAAGGTCGACCATATAAAGTGTTGTCAAGGATGTGGAACAACTAGAACTCTTATTCTCTGCTAGTGGAAATGTAAACTATACAACCATTTAGAAAAATATTTTGACAGCTAAAAGAAATTTCTAAAATTCTATATTTAACAGATGGTCTGGCTATCCCACTCCTTGGTATTTACCCAAGATAAATAAAAGCACATGTTCACACAAAGTCTTGGGTCACAAATGTTTATAGCAGCTTTGTTTGTAAGAGCAAAAAACCAGAAACACTTCTGGTATACAGTAATGGATAGAGGGGAGTCTAAGTCTCTTTGTAGGACTCTAAGAACATGCTTTTTGAATCTGGGTGCTCCAGTATTGGGTGCATAGATATTCAGGATAGTTAGCTCTTCTTGTTGAATTGAATCTTTTACCATTATGTAGTGCCCTTCTTTGTCTTTTTTGATCTTCGTTGGTTTAAAGTCTGCTTTGTCAGAAACTAGGATTGTGACCCCTGCTTTTTTCTGTTTTCCTTTTGCTTGGTAAATTTTTCCCTCCTCCCTTTATTTTGAGCATATGTGTTTCTTTGAATGTGAGAGGGGTCTGTTGAAGACAGCATATTGATGGGTCTTGACTCTTTATCCAGCTTGCCATTTTGTGTCTTTTAATTGGGGCTCTGTCCCAGGGACAGATCAGAGTTCTGTACATATAACCCTGGCTGGAGTTGCTGAAATTCCTGCAGGGAGGCCCCACCCAGTGAGGAGAGCTGGATCAGGGTTCCACTTAAAGAAGCAGTCTGGCCACTATTTCTGCACAGCAGCTGTGCTGCATTGTGGGAGACTCCTCCTCATCTGAACCACCTGGACTCCCTAGAACTGGGGGGCTAGAACAGCTGAGTCAACCAAACCATAGAGATGGCAGCCGCCTCTCCCCCTGGGAATTTGGTCCATCTCAGGCTGTCTTCCGCCTGTTGCTGCTGGCTGGCTGGAATTCCAAGCCAGCGAGTCTTAACCTGTAAGGCACCATGGAAGTGGGGCCTGCAGAACAAAGCTGCTTGGCTACCTGGATTCAGTCCCCTTCCCAGGGGAAGGTACAGACAGATCTGCCACCTTGCCAGGATTCCCAGGACCAGAGTATGTAAAACTGCTGGGTCTCCATGTATGCCTGAGCAGCTAGTCTGCCAAGACTCCACACACCTCTGTGTATCAGACCCAGGGCCCTAGTGGTATGGGCTCATGAGGGGATCTCCTGATCCACAGGTTGCAAAGATCTATGGGAGAAGCATGGTTTCCCAGGGGAGGTCACACAATCACTCACCACTTCCGTTGGCTGGGGGCAGGGGTTCCTTTGGCTCTGTGCCGCTCCTGGGTGGACCATCACCCCACCCTGCTTTTCTTCACTCTCTGTGGGTCAAGTTGTCTGCCTAGTTGGTCCCAATGTGAGAATCTGGATATTTCAATTGAAGGTGCTGAATTCAGTCACCATTTTTATTCTTCTGCATGACAACCATGGACCACAGCTGCTTCTAATTGGCAATCTTGGTGCCTCCCCCAGCATGTAGTCTTTCATGGGATAGTATTATATATACTTGAAAATGATGTGTTTTCTGCCACTGTTGGGTGTTATAAATTAGATCAAGAGAGTGATAGTGTTATTCAGGGCATCTATATGTATTTAATTTTTTTGTTTCTATCAATTTCTGAGACAGGGGTGTTATTTATTAATTCTCATAATTTTACCAATTTTGCTTTGCATATTTTTTAGCTCTGTTATTAGGCATATACACATTTATGAACATTATGTCTTCCAATGAACTGATCTTTTTATCATTATATGTCTTTCTTTAGCCTAGCATGTCTTCCATCCTGAAATCTACTATATTAGATATAAATGCACTATCTCCAGCCTTCTTATGTTTGTGTTGCATTCCTTTTTCAATGCACTTATTTTTAATCTCTCACTATATTTATATTTAAGTGCTTCTCTTGTGGACAGCAAATAGTTGGGCTTGCTTTTTGAATACATCCAAGCCATTTCTGCATTTTAACTAGATTGTTTAATTCATCATTCACTGTTACTATTAATAGGGTCAGATTAAGCTCTACTATTTCATTATTTATTTTCTATATGTCTTCTCTTGGTTTTGTTGTGATCATTCCTCTGTTCCTTCTTTTTTGCCTACTTTTAATATTTTAGAATTCCATTGCAAATTATCTATTACCATTTGGCTCTATCTTATAGCAGGCGCTCTAGTGATTGTAATTTACATTCTTAACTTTTGACAGTCCACTTGGAGTTAGTGTTGGACAATTTCATGTAAAGTATAGAAACTTTGCAAACATATATGTTTATTTATATATCTATTTATTTCTTCATTCATCATGTTATAGTTGTCATATGTTATATATTTATACCAGTGTCATAATTCTTGCTTTAAACAACCCTATGTGTTTGAAAGAAATTAAGACAAAATAGTCATATATTTTCTGACGCTCTTCAGTCCTTTCTAAAGATCACAGGTTCTATCTGAGGGATGATTTATTACATTTTCTAGAACTTTCTTCTAGTAGTATGAAGAAAATGATTTTTAAACCATTACAACAAAGCTTAACTATAATACAGCCATGTGTTGCATAATGACATTTTGGTCAACAAAAAACTAAATAGACGATGGTAGTCCAATAAGATTATGATACCATATTTCTACTGTAACTTTTCTATGTTTGAATATGTTTAGATACACAAATACCTACCATTGTGTTATAGTTGCCTACAATATTCAGTACAGTAACATGCTGTTCAGGTTTGTGGCCTAGGAACAATAGGCTATGCCATAAAGTCTAGGTGTGTAGTGGGCTGTGCAACCTGTATTTCTGTAAGTACACTCTAATGTTTGCACATGATAAAATTGCCTAATGAGACATTTCTCAGAATGTGTCCCCATTGTTAAGCCATTCATGACTGTATTAGGCTTGAGTTCAAACCCATTGAAACCGACTAAGTAAAGCCTTTTGTGGGCATCAGTAACTATCCTCTCAGACTGCAAGATGTCGTTAGACAGCCCTGCTTGCTCTTGAGTTCTGCTTTATTGGTAGGTGAGAGAGAATTTTACAAATCCATGGTAGTTGTTGTTCAGATGCCAATGAGATTAATGGTTAGATGTGTTTCTCATCATTGTTTAATTTCAAGTAGGATTAGTTATAATTAGAATCCCTGGCCTTACTCATAAATTCATATTATGAAAAAATCTTAATATTATGGAAACATGCACTGATAATACATTTTTTGATACAGTACCTTTTATGCCTAGAAATTAAAATTGATTTTTTTTCTGAAGTCAAGGTCTCACTCTGTTGCCTAGGTTGGAGTGCAGTGGCACAATCACAGCTCACTGTAACCTCAAACTCCTGAGCTCAAGCGATTCTCCTGCATCAGCTACCTGAGTAGCTGGGACTATACGTACATGCCACCACACTCGAGTAATTTTTATTTTTTTATTTTTTATGGAGACAGAGGTCTTGCTATGTTGCTCAGGCTGGTCTTGAACTCCTGGCTTCAAGCAATCCTCCTGCTTCAGCCTCCCAAAGTGTTGGGATTACAGGCGTAAGCCACTGCACCCAGCTTTGAAATTGATTTTTAAAGTAAAATTTCATTCATTACATTATCGAAGTTTAACTATTAAATTATCTTAAATTTCTCAAGCTATCTTTTTTTTTTTCTTTTTTTTTGAGACTGAGTTTCACTCTTGTTGCCCAGGCTGGAGTGCAATGGCACTATCTTGGCTCACTGCAACCTCTACCTCCAGGATTCAGGCGATTCTCCTGCCTCAGCCTCCCAAGTAGCTGGAATTACAGGCGCCCACCACCACGCCCAGCAAATTTTTTGTATTTTCAGTAGAGATGGGGTTTCATCATGTTGGCCAGGCTGGTCTTGAACTCCTGACCTCAGGTGATACACCTGCCTCAGCCTCCCAAAGTGGGATTACAGGTGTGAGCCACTGTGCCCGGCCTTCTCAAGCTATCTTATATTAAGAATAAGGCCTAGTATTTGTAGCTGTTATAATAATGTATCAAATTATCACCTCATAAGCAAATAATGCATGTTTTCCTATGATCTTTGTTGTACTTAATTCAATGAATAAATGTTAATGACTTTAGATTTTTGCAATGTTATGTATTCCTGTTCACTTTTTTAATAAAAGTTCTTTTTCTGGATACAAGTTTGTTTTTTCTTTGATATTATAACTTTTATCCCATAATAGTTTTGGGAGACAAGTGGTTTAAAATGTTACTCTTTCATTGCTTATAGAAGTTTTATAGAAAATTGCCTTTTTTAATCTTTGCAGATAATAACCAATGATATGGGCCTTCAATTTTACAGATTAATAAACAGAAAGAGGACAAGGAAATGAGAAAAAAGTATGGCAGCTTAAGTGTAAAGGTTTGTATTTTTTTCTCTCTCTCTCTTTCTCTTTTATTTTGTGCTTCTCTGATTTCGGTATCTGAATTGACAAATCTGTGTAGCATACTGAGGTTTTTCACTTTCCAACCTGAGTTTGAAAAAGAAAGTTCTCGAAAGTGAGAGCAAGGCCAGGAGCAGTGGCTCATGTCTATAATCCTAGTACTTTGGGAGGCCGAGGCAGGAGGATTGCTTGAGTCCAGCAGTTCAAGACCAGCCTGCGCAACATAGTGAGACTCTATCTCTTTAAAAATAAATAAATAAATAAATAAATAAATAAATAAATAAATAAATAAATAAATAAAGTGGGGCAAGAAGTGTGAACGGGAGATCAGGAGCTGATTGTTGAGAACAGGGAGCAGAGAGTGAAATCGAAAGCCAAAAAGCCAGCTAGTGGGGCATCAGGAGGAGTACATCCTGATATCCTCATCCTTCCTACTATTTCCCTACCTTCTTCCTACCTAGATACAAGCCTCGAGCTGCCACCCACCCCTCTCCACATAGACCACCGTTTCACGGGCTTCCAAAGAGCATGGATCTGTTGGTGTGTTCTTCTTAGGACATGAGGATTAAAGGGGGAGAGTGGAGAAATAAGCCCAGCCTGCCAATCAAATCCTGCTAGGAGAGACTGTGGGCCCGGAAGCAAGAACAAATCCATACGCTCTAGGACTGAAAACCTCAACTCTGCAATTCCAGCTCAGGGGAGGGGAAGAGTGTGAAAGAAAGGGACACAAATCCAAGAAACAAAATGACAATAACAAAGTTGTTTCTTTTTGTGTGGCAGGCTGCAAGATCAGCCAAGGGGAGAGAAGCCTCTTTGTCCCCATGGCCCAAGTCTCCACCCAGCACCACAGCTTCGAGGCCACATTCTGCGACCATGAATGTATCATCTGCTGGGGCCAAGAAAGCTAAGACACCAAAGAAGGCTTTAAAGGAAGACCAAGCTGTGGTAAGAACTGCTTCCATGACCACACCCTGTCCACCTTCCTCTGCACAGGGGCTCCTGTCTCTTTAGCCCTATCCATGAGGCCTGCAGTCTAAGCACACCTGGTTCTCACCCCTGAGTGGGGGGCTCCAGCTGCCTATTTCTAAACCAACATGTCAGAGGGAGCCTCCTTCACTTTCCCAAGATGAAGTCATCAGTATCCCCAGCCAGGCAGTTGATTTAGCTAAGTCACTAAGCACCAGTGGGTCTCTATTTAATTACCAAAATAGAGAAGCTACATCCCAAGCACTGTCTAGGATATGCAGTCTCAAACTCATTACTGCCCAGTGTCATCAGAAGATTCCCGAAAGGACACACAGGTAGCCAGTCCATTTGCTCATGCAGGATTCCTCAGCCTACAACTGGATGAAATCACGCTCTCAGAGACGTGCATGCATGAACTCTATGCTACTGCTCTCCTTTTCTACCTTTCCCCAGATCATCACAACTGTTTCTGCAGGAGCTAGGGTGGCACCCTTGGTCTACATAAAAAGGAGGTGCTAAGAAGTAGCTCTGAGACACTCAGCTCACTGTGGGCTAATTGTGTGTATGTTTATGAGGCACTGCTCACTACATTATACAATACCTCCCATCATTATGACCCTGTATCTCTACAGCCTTCTGCTCTTAGCTGTAAGAATAGTTGTATTTTTACAACTCTTAGTTGTTCTGTGGACACTGTGAATTGTGTAGTCAAGGCTCCTTTTAGAAGGCATAGAACCCAATTGGTGACACATATGGCCAATGTCGAGTACTTCACACAGAGTCTCTCCACTGCATGTTTTGCTCTCTCAAACTCTGTCCTGTTCCTACGTGTTCCCACATTCTTCCTTCTTCTCCTACACAGGGCAGAATTTGCACTTCTCTCACTTAGAGCATGGAGGAGTGGAGCAGAATTGTGCACGCCGTGTGCATCCTTGCTCCAAAAAGGGGGAAGGCAAGGTGCAGATCTCTCATGCCCACTCGCCAGGAGATGGACCACTCCTCATATCCACAGAGCGGGAGGGAGCAGGTAGAGCAAGGCCAGGCTTGCTGCACTACTGGAAGTCACTCTACTGGGAAGAGAAAAAGCATTCTCCTCTGTGAGCATTTCCACTTTGCAGAGAGCTAGGAAGTGTAGACAATTGGAAATCAGTGAAATTTCCCAAGGGAAAAAACTGACACTGGAAGAGGGTAAATTTTGCATAGAAATGACCAGTGACTAGGTTCTAGAAGTAAGATTTTTATAACCCAGACTTTGCGAAGTATTTTTTTGGACCACACAAAAAAAGAACTGAACTGCTGTGCAATGCTGCATGCTGACCTGGTTGGGGAGACCGGCCACGCTGGGTGAGGGGCCCAAGGCTGGGTCAGCTGCCATGAAATCGGTCATGTGTCAGGGGTCTGTGGTCCGAGGCTCTGAGATGATGGCTGGGAGGACTGCACAGCCCGGTCAGCGACTGGGGCAGAGCAGCTGAGCCTCTTGTCCTGAGGTCACAGCAGCAGGGGGCAGCTGTAGCAGAAGGTGCCCCGGTCCCCACAGCAACCCCAAGGCTGGAACTAAATCCTAGAATTCCAGCTTGGAAGCTCCGGTGTCCCCAGTTTACAGATGGAGGCTGAGCTTCCAAAGTCACAGCCACAAGGGGCAGAGATATTCCCTGTTGTCCCCCACCGAAAATGCAAAATAAAGGACAAAGACTGACAAATCTCTGAGAAGGTGTCATTTCAACAGGCTTTTCTCTTTGTGTAACAATCTTTCCCTGTGACTGTAATGATGGTGGCCTGGGTATCTCCAAAGCTTACCAGTACATTTTGTCAGCTGAGGGAGTCTCTGAAGTTAATATATAACGATAAGTCAAAATTGGACTGGGGGAGTGTAGAGATTACTTAAACTGGGTTTACGTATTTCTATGAATTGGCTCAATTTTAAAATGAAGTATGTTTTTCTAGTTCACTGTTATTACTGTCACTTACACTTTGTTAATAATAATAATCCTGTTGTTCTAAGCGCTCCCTTCTATTCCCGTCCACTGTGGTTTATTCTTTACCGTATATACACACATTCTAGCTATAATTTTCCTGCTCCTCTTTTAAATATTTAACTCCATGGAGGTAGCTGGACCTATTAAAAATTGTCTTTAAAGGGTTTTATAATATTTACCACGTGTAAATTACCACATGGAGGGCTTGTTACAGGAACTTTGTACATCAGTCATTTAACGTATCTAATTAATCATACTTATTTTTTTGAAATCTGTGTCATTCGGTGGGAACAGCACACGTGCTACCCACAGCGGAGCACACAGTGATAAACTGAGTGTTTAGCCAGTCTGAAAAATACGATATGAACATTAGCTGTCTGATTTCTATTAATGAACGATTTCACAACATAAAATTTGTATTTGTACAGTGCTTTTATGTAAAGTTTGCTTTTTGATATGTGCAAAACATTTCAAATACTCAAGTTTCATATATCAAGGTTAAAATAGATTCTCAGGTTTTCCTCTCCCGACCCTGAGTAATTAGTTGATTATGCTTGCACCCAATACATGCTTCCATGTAGGACTTCTGAGCTTCCATGGGGTAACCTGGTCTATACTGATGAACATATGGTGCATGCTTTGATCTGCAGAAAGAATCAGGGCCCTTCTGTGTGGGAAATGGGACATGGGAGAAAGTCAGTCATGTTCCCATTCTTAGAGTTCTCTCAATACAAAGCAATTTCTACAGATAAAAGACTTCAATAAAAACTCTAGAACTTCTTTTTCTAAACATTCAAGAAGTGTTAGGTAAAATAGTATTGCAACTATTTTGCAGTTATGACCATAGTCACCTTGCAAGCTAGTGATTTAAAAAAAATTGTTATTATGGGATATAGAATTATTACTATAGCTATATAATATTATAGGCTAGATGGTTGAAGAAAAGATCTTTTCTTCTGAAATTTCCTATTTTTCTCCTAGATACAACTCTTATTTGGTTAAATTGCACATTTAAGATAAGCTCTATTAGAGAAGAAAACAATATAATCTGCTTACTGTTTCATTATTCCATTCTTTTTTCCCTTGACTTGGCTTGATACAGCAGGCAGTTAAGGGAGCTGCAGAGCAGTGTGGGAAAACTAGCACTTTACCCGTTGTTTATCCGGCAGTGCTAGGCAATGCAGTAACAGAGATAGGACAATCCTGTACATGTGCATGATCTTCAGAGGTTGTCAAAGGATATTTACTATATTTTGATGGATTATGATGACACAGAAGAATTTTCCTTATCATACTTGATCTTTGTTTTATAATATGGATAACCCTAAAATGTAGAGATAAAATGTCAAATCATCGAAAATCACATTTTTCATTTATCACTAAAATGAATTCATCTTTAGATTCTGCTCTCAGAGAGCAAAATTGAAAATGTGAGTAATATATTTAAAATCCAGCTAAAAGGTGACTTTCATCTTCTGCCTTATTTTATGCTGGGTAGTTTGATAATAAATTAAATAAATACCTTCGGCATATTTGGAACAGAAAATATTCTAGTGAAAATAGCGTTTAATATTTGTGGGATACATGAAAAGATGTTGTCAAAAACCGACTGAAAAGGGGGTTTATGCTTGTGCTCTTATTGATTTTGTTGGGAAGCAATTATAACATTTTATTTGTGGCATTCACTAGGTTTGAGTGTGACTTAAACTGAGGACTGAAGATTTTGCTATGAAATCAGGAATAGATAAATTCAAGATTTGGATAATGTCCTTATTCTTCCCTATGCACTGTCAGCCATTGGGACAGATGTGAGGTCCTGACCACAGATGATAGTGACTTGGTGGTAGCAGAAATGTCATCCCTGACATTCAGGAGCCCACAGACAGCGAGGTGACCCTCCCCCCTACCCCCTGCCCCTCACATGGTGTTGCTTGATTCCATTTGCTGGGGCTTCAGCTGTGGATTTCTCTCCAGTTCCCAGTGGGAGTCAAGGCTGGTCCTGAACACCAGGTCATTTGGCCAGACTCCTGACACTACCCAGACATGGGTCTTTCCCCCGGAAGGCTGAGCATCTGACATGCTGTCACTCATCCTGACTGCCATCGTCACATCTGCCAGTGCTGCTGCCTGGTGTATTAAATCACTGCTCACCAGAGTCAAGCCAGAGATGGCTACACCCCTCTAGATGCTGGCAGTGGACTGTTGACCATTGTCTTTCGATTTAGCCTGGCCAAACTTGTCAGTTTCTCCAACCCCAGTCTCTCCAGATCCCAACTTTCTCCTCAAACCCTGGGAATAAGTCTATGTGAGTTATAACACATCAATTTTGTTTTCTTTAGGAACTTATTTTCATGAAGGATGGTTCTTAAACCTTTTTTCATTTAACACTCTCTTAACTTTCTTCTCCTCAATGGAATCTCTGCTTGTTCATCATGAAAATTGATCCTATTAAAATTCTTTGTTTCCTCTTATTGATTCATCTATTACTATTTCTTCTCATTTGCATATCTGAACAATCTTAGATAACCAGTGACATCTCACCAAATTGATATATTGCTCACCAAATCCAGAGTTCTTAAGTTGTGTTATCTTATGCAGCTTAATTAGGGAATAAAGGTACACTTTTATTTTAGGCTTTAAAAAAATCTTTAAAACAGTCCAGGGGTGGCTGCTCACACCTGTAATTCCAACACTTTGAGAGGCTGAGGTGGGAGGATCACTTGAGGCCAGGAGTTTGAGACCAGCCTGGGCAACATAGTGAGACCCCGCCTCTACAAATATTTTTTAAGTTAGCCAAGTGTGTTAGTGTGTGTCTGTGGTCCTAGCTACTCAGGAGGCTGAGGTGAGAGGATTGTTTGAGTCCAGGAGTCAAGGCTGCAGTGAGCTATGATCCCACCACTGCATTCCAGCCAGGACAATATAGCTAGATCCTGTTTCAAAACAAAAAAATGTGTCTTAAAAACAGTTTGAGGATCTCCTTCAGCAATTTTAGTGTGGGAATCATTTCTTTGTTGCGTGTGTGTGTGTGTGTGTATGCAGGTATTGAGATACTGTATCTCAGCCCTTATATTAATTGGACTCCCCAAATTTTCATGGCATTTTCTCTTCCAAATCTGTAAAAGAAAAAGAAGTTATCTACACCTAATACTATGAAGCACTATGGAGTCCAGTTAATCCAATGGCTGAAAGTATACAGTGAACATTTATTTGAATTCATTCCACCAGAAATGATGGTTACAGGCCTAAACAACCTCGAGTGTGATTCTGGTGGTCTGTCTCCCTAGCTGACAATTTGCAAGTCGAATTCAATTACAATTTATAAGATTTCTGTCTGGTTTACATTAAATAAAGCATATTTGAAAGGTCTTTTTATATTAAAATTGGAAAGATTTCAATATGAAGGTTTAGATTTTTATGCAACCACTGGAAAAGTTAGGAGAGCAACCATTAGGAAAGTAATATAAAAAAGATTTCAGACTGAAGCATCCAAGCAGCTGATTGATAAGAGGTCAATAAGAAGTCACTGCAATCCATAGGAACCTCTGGTGGGAAATCTCCCACCAAATAGCTTAGTCTTCAGCGGTAAAGAGTGTTTCTTATGAGCTCCCAGGAAAGCCACTTAGAACTCCTATCTGTCCATGAATCTTGCTCTAAATGCCTTTGGATAATCTTCTCCAATATTCCCATCAAAGGGACAGTTCTTTAGAGTTCCTAACATGTTATATGCTTCAAAAATTAAAGTTTAATATAAATATTTTCATGTAACAAAAATTGATATAATTGTCACAGTAAGATTTGCATTTGACACTTTTATTTATGCCATTTCTAGAGCTTTCATTTCTTTGTGTAGATCTAGGTTTCTATCTGGTGTCATACACCCTCTTCCTTTTGGTCTCCTATCAATGAATTCTCTTAGTTTTTGTTTGTGTCTGGAAAAAACCCTTTTTTTGCCTTTATTTTTGATAGATATTTTTCTGAAATATTTTCTGAGTCTGCGTTGACAGTTTTATTCTTTTAATACTTTGAAGATATGACTACACCCTCTTTTGGCTTGCATAGTTCCTGACGAGAAGTATGCCGTAAATTTTAACTTCGTTTCTCTGTTTGTAATGTCTTTTATTTTGGATTGACTTCAAGAGTTTCTCTTTCTCTTTGCTTTTCAACAGCTGGATAATAAAGTATCTTTGGTTGTTTCTTGTCCCCTCTCCTTCATCTCTTTATTTCTATTTATCCTGAACTTCTTGAATTTGTAGTTTAATATCTTTTGTTAACTCCTAAACATTATCTACAATTATGTCTTTGCCTTCGAATATGTCTGTGCTAGACTGTTTGATGTTATTCCACCACTCTTACATGCTCAGCTCATTGAAGTTTGAACTGCTTTTTTTCTTTGTTTCAGTTTGGAGAGTTGTCTTTTTTTACCTACCTTCAAATTCACTGATTACTTTTTTCAGTTATATTGAGTCTACTGATGAGCCCATCCAACAAATTCTTCATCTTGATTGTTGCCTGGTTTATTTCTAGTATTTCCATTTGATTCTTTTTTACATTTTCCACCTCTCTGATGAAATTCCCTGTCTATTGTTTATCATGCATGTTGTTCACCTTTTCTCCTAGGTTCTCTAACATTTTGATTATAGTTCTTTCAAAGTCTTTATCTGATAGTTCCAAGATATGGGTCATCTTTGAGTCTGGTTCTGTTTATTGCTTTGTCTCCCAACGATGGATTTTTTTTCCTTGCCTTTTTGTCTGTCTTTTGTTTGGTTTTGTTTTGACATTTTAATTTACTTTGAATATAAGTCACTTTTTGCAAGCTAGGAAATAGAATCAACCTAACTCAATCTAGTCTTCTAGGGATCCAGGCTGAGTCTTGCAATGTTTAGCAGAATGCCATCATAATATTAGGTGCTAGCTCTAGGGTTATCAACTCTAAATAAGAACCACTTCTCTGCATTTTTCATTAGGAAACAGCCAAAAGTCCAATCCTTAAAGGCATGATATACAGAATAGCTTGATATACAAAGGACAGAATGACCCAAATTTTATGCTGCCCAGTCTATTGGTGAACCAAATTAGAGCTCACTAAAGATTGGTAAACAGAGAAAGTGTTTAAAGTGTTTACATTTTGAAAACTTGCTCTGTGGTTTGAAGAATTCCCAGATGCTGTCGATAAGAAAGCAAATAAAAAATATTACAGATGGACTCTCACCGACATTTGATTTTACCATCATTTTCCACTAGAACATGAAGGTAGAAATAAGTGTAGGAGATAAGATACTTAGATATTTTAAAAATAAATTACCTAGTAATTTTAAAAAGTCATACTGTATTCTTTCATTTGCTACAAGAAAAAATTGACAATCAAGACTATTTAAAAGAAGTGTTGAACTCTAAATAGGATGGTGAAGACAACACATTCCTTTACAGAATAAGTTCCCATTTTTCCAGACAATGAACATTGCTATTCCTCCATGTTCCATATTCCTGGGGAAAACCTTGTCAGCAGCTTTTTGTCAGGGCCAGGAGACGAAAAATAGACCATGTCTGAATGATCTGATTGTAAGCTCAGTTAACATCTTTGGAATAGACCCATAAAATCTGGCCAATGTTTTATTAAACATCTGCAAACTGCAGAATTCTTTAGCCCTTAGACATAGTTTCTACTCAGAATCTTAAAGCCGGGTGCAGTTCCACTGTGACTCTTCTCAGGGCTGAGGTGGGTGCTAGTCATCAAAGTCTGGAAGGTCATGGTAGGAGTAACCCTGGTAGCTTTTGGATGCATTTGGCAGGAACACCAAATTGCCAGTGATCAGAACTGGAACAGCCTAGTCTGTCCCCACTTTGCTGATGTAGCCCGACCGTAGGAGGCAGCCTATGATAATAGAAAGGTGCCAATCAGAAACAGCACAGTGGCGACTGCAATGGCCTTCTAAGGCATCTTGGGAAGGCCTTTTTTAAACCTTAGGAGGTCAGTGTAGCCACTGTCTGTGCTGGAGACCCTTGAGTATTTTACTTTACTACTAGGGATTCCAGTAGCCAAATTGGTATGGGATGGCATCATCACATGCTGACAGAGCTATAGTTCAAGCAGCATGCCAGGCCACCAGTGCACTGAGAGCTCACCTATGGTTGGCAATGGGGATGCCAGAGGCCACATGGTACAACCACCTAACATGGCTGGCACCGTCCAGCCTGTTCCAGCAAGCTGCCTCATATTTCTGATTGAATGCTGGACATCATGTGTAGAATAGTAGAGATTGAAATAAATTGTATTCATACATGGAAATAACCTGTCTCTTATGAGACTATACATATACACACCCATACACATATGTGTGTATACATACATGTGTGTGTGTGGGGGGGTGTATGACTACTGTGACAGGTTGGGACAATCTAACCAAAGTTGAGCTGAGTTTGGTTGTTGCTATGGTTACTTCTACTGGACCACAGTTTTTTATTTAAAAAAAAAAAACAGAGTCTGGCTCTGTCACCCAGGTTGGAGTGCAGTGCTGTGATCTCAGCTCACTGAAATGTCTGTCTCCTGGGTTCAGGCCATCCTCCCACCTCAGCCTCCCAAGCAGCTGAGACTACAGTCACATGCCACTATGCCCAGCTAACTTTTGTATTTTTTATAGAGATAGAATTTCGCCGTATTGCCCAGGCTGTTCTCGAACTCCCAAGCTCAAGGGATTCTCCTGCCTTGGCCCCCCAAAGTGCTGGGATTACAGGTGTAAGCCACTGCACCAGGCAACAGTTTTGATATTCTTTTTGTGGTGGGTATGTGACTAGAGTGGGAGTTGGGATCACAGAGTGCTTTTCTCTGACTACCACTCTACCCTCAGCTTATAGAACCTGTCCACCTGTGCATAGAGAAGATCTGCCTCTATGCTCTTATCCATGCCTCAGTAGTGCACTGCTATTGCTTGGTGCTCCATGAGTGAAGGTAGAGAGCATTCTCTGTGGTTCTAATCCAAACTCAGACTTTCAGAAGTGTTGTATGCTCAGGCCCCAGAGGTGGACTTTCTCAGCATTCTTGCCCCTCTTCCCTGGGGCAGTTCACTCTGCCTTGTATCTGAAGTTGGTCTTGGGCAGGAGTTTCCTGTCCTTCCTGCAATAGTAGGACACCTCCACTTGGTATTAGCATAGAGTTGAAGGTCCAAGACAATTACCATTCCCTTCCCCTAGGGGAGCAACCTGTTTCTTTTGTTTTTCCCATTGACATAATATATCTCCATTTTTGAGCTGTGAGCAAGAGATTCTGCTGCCCATCCCAGCAGTTGAAAACTTTTCCTTCTGAGAAAGGAGTAGCCTGGGAGAAATAAATGGGATTTGATACCTAACACTTCTTCACAGCATCAACCACTGATCACCTTCTTTGAGCCTGGTTGGCCAGGGAGTTTGCTTCCCCTCTCCCAGAGGCTTAAGACTTTCACATCCTAGGATAGAACGGACCAGGGAAGGTGATTTTCCTGCAGTAGCTGCTGATTCCCTCCTCAAGTCTGCACCATCAACAGTGACTCCTTTCAAAATTGCTCTGCCCTCAATTTTTCTCATGAGTGTCTGGTAAGGGACAGGAAAAAAAAAAAAAAACTTGTGAGTCAGTGCAAGCTCCACTTTTAACATGTGCCCCCAGCTACTTCAGACTGCCCTGCTCACCAACATTTGATCTTCAGAAGTTCTTTATATTTTAGCTTATTCTTCTTACAAGCTTGTGTTAAAGCTGGCATGGTGCTTCTTCAGCTGTAGACGAGACCTATGAACTGTTCATGGCTCTCGTCTCTCTTCTGAGGGCCTTGTTCCTCTTTGGAATTTAGGTTACCTGGGTGTGACCCCAGCTCTCTGATGGGTTCAAGAAAAGTTGTTATTTTGTAGTTTATCTAGATTTTTCTTGTTTTTACTGTTGGAATGGCATTTTTTTGCTTCCTAAGCGGGAGCCAGGGAGTCTGAATTTTTTTAATAAAACGGATACAGGACCAGGCACAGAAGCTCATGCCTGTAATATTCCAGCACTTTGGAAGGCCCAGGCAGGAGGATTGCTTGAGCCCAGGAGTTCAAGACCAGCCTGGGGAACATAGCAAGACTTCTTCTCTACAAAAAATACAAAAATTAGCCGGGCATGGTGGTGCACACCTGTAGTTCCAGTTACTTGGGAGATGGAGGTGGGAGGATCACTTGAGCTGGGGAGGTGGAGGCTGCAGTGAGCCAAGATCATGCCACTGCACTCCAGCCTGAGCTATGGAGCAAACTCTGTCTTGAAGAAAATAACTCACAAAACTGATACATACTTATTATACAAAATTTGCTCAATGAGGAAATGCCAAAAGAAAATTTTTAAGAAAATCCTGCCACCCAAAGATGATCACTGAAAACCTCTCATTACCACCCTTCCAGACAAGTCTTAATGCAGATTTTCATTTTCGACGGGATGCGGATAACATCGTTCCATACCATTGAATTTATATAATCAGTTATATGTGCTATATGTATTTCACCCCACAGAAGTAGCACAAGTTACATAACCAATTCGTGTCAATTTACCAGTGCCTTCCTGAGATATTGTTTCTTTTTTTTTTCTGTTATAAACAATGGCTTCATCATATTTAATAGACACATTCCTATCACTGAAGCGACCTGGTCACAAATTTTCTGGAGTGAATAGTTTAATAGATGTGTATTCTGCTTTTGCATAGATGACTTCCTGCAGTGAACACATGAACACAAGGTCTAGGATGGTCTAGAGCCAGGTGAGGAAGCCAGGCCCAGACAGACTTTTGTGGCCTTCTGAACCTTTGAGAAATGCTTGAGAGTTGCATATAGGCCTGGATCAGCCTAAATCCTGTATGGCTTCACAGCCCAGTCATTCTACCAAGATGCCTCAGAGCCCCTTGGTAAACATGGAGTGGCACCTTTGGGGACATCAAATGAAGAAAGTCTTGTCCTATTTTTTAAAGATTTGCCTACCTTAACAATTTTATTAGAAGAAAATTCACAAGTGATATATGTAGATAAATGTTTTGTTTTGATTTTTGGCGCCCGTCATGACTAGTGTTTCCGCACACAGCCTCATATTTTATTCTCAGTGTTCCTAATTCTCAGCCTCTTCTCTCCAAATTGTAGGTGCATGAGGTTGGTCCTTGTTTCGTGTGTTTCTATTAGCCCCTCATCTCCCTGGCCACTTCCTACCAACTGGCACATTACTGGTGTTCAAAAGTAGTTGTTTGCATGGCAGGTTAAAAAATGTTAATATGAAAGTCAAAGTGATTGAGGTTTTAAAGAGGAAAAATCATTTTTCATCATGATGAGTCAGAAAGACTACTTTAATGGTAATATAAATATATTCGACAATTTAAAGGGTATAGAGGTAAAAGGCAAAATACCTTTCATTAAGCCCAGAGAAAATGACTGAAGTTTCATAAGAGAGATGTTTGTGGAAATTAAATGGACTGACTCTTGATAAGAAAAAGAAAACAGAGATGTGAGGGTATGATAAGGAATGTAGTTAATCTTACGGCAGTTAATAAACATAATTTGCTTCTTCTGTTATGCCAAACCCTGGCTACTATTCTAATTTAGAATAGTATATTTGTTAAATTTTTAAAAATATGATGTAAGTGCTTAAAAATGGGAAGCAAATTTAAAAATCATAACTTCCATTATAAATGAACCTTTATTTCTTACTTTGCGAACTTTTAATTATAAACGTATATACAAATACAAAAGAGAATGAGAAATATTTATAATAAATTATTTTAAATCACAGCCGGTAGTGGTGGCTCATGCCTCTAATCTCAGCACTTTAGGAGGCCAAGGTGGGTGGATCATCTGAGGTCAGGAGTTCAAGACCAGCGTGGCCAACATGGCGAAACCCCGTCTCTACTAAAAATACAAAAAAATTAGCCAGGGGTGGTGGCAGGCACCTGTAATCCCAGCTACTCGGGAGGCTGAGGCAGGAGAATCGCTTGAACCCGGGAGGCAGAGGTTGCAGTGAGCTGAGATTGTGCCATTGCACTCCAGCCTGGGCAACAAGAGTGAAACTCTGTCTCAAAAAAACACACATTTTGTTAAATTACAGTATGTTATTATCTTTACAATTATTTAATTTGTGTTTGTGTTTTCCTACTTAGGAAGTTAATTACTTTTATTTTAATATTAACACTCATTTTCACCTCAATCTATTATGAGTCCAGTGTTTGCACCTGTCAATGAAGTGACCACATAAAGACCAGTGTGTGTATTCCAGAGAAAGTGGAATGTCAGCAGCTGGCAAAACAAAATGACAGTTTAATGTGGACAGAGCCAGGATTCAATAGACCATGTTGCAGCAAAGTTGAAAGTTCAACTCAAACTGGAGAGCAAACACTCTAGTCTACGTGTGATGCTTTTTTTCTCTTTTTTTAATGAAAAGAGATGTTAGCTTCATCATCATAATAGTGTTGTCTTTTGGAGAGATTGAATAATTATTTGCTTTACAGAAGATAGACTTTAGAATGGACTTATCTCTAGTTATTACATAGTTGATCATTATATGAGAGCTGGGAATAGGGAGCCTTAAAAATTGAAACTAATTTCTACTGTACATAAATTTAAACACAGTTTTTTTTTAAATAAGCATTCAATCACTGATGTAACTTTGGATATAGTGAAATAAGTATATTAATGTCTTTGTACATGGAAACTTATTTTATTCTACTGATTTGTTTTCCTAATTTTCTGGGGATTAATTTTTTTAATTTGGGTTAATTTTTTTTTAGCATAATGGCAAATGTTCTCCCTGACCCTGGGCCTGAGGATCTTCCCCCGGTGATTTCCTTGGACTACTGTTAATCAAATGGCAGTGAACTCACTCTCTATCCCTTGTACCCTGGGCAAAGAGGTGGTTCAAGTGGATTGTGCCTTTTGAGAACAAATAGGTGGAGGGATTCCAAAAAGTGTCCGTCTCATGTCACTTTGGTGACCCCCACTTTTCTGATGAATGGCCTTATCCAAATCTTTAGCTTCAACCCAAGTACTGATGAATCCCAAATTATATCTCTAGGATCAACCCCTCTCTCAAATTCCAGGCCCTGTCTCAGTTGCTATATTAGTCTGTTTTCACATCGCTGATAAAGACATACCTGAGACTGGGAAGAAGAGGTTTAATGGACTTTCAGTTCCACATGGCTGGGGAGGCCTCACAATCATGGCAGAAGGCAAGGAGGAGCAACTCACTTCTTACATGGATGGCAGCAGGCAAAGAGAGAGCTTGTGCAGAGAAACTCCCATTTTTAAAACCATCAGATCTTATGAGACCCATTCGCTACCTTGAGAACAGCATGGGAAAGACCCGCCACCATGATTCAGTCATCTCCCACCAGGTCTTTCCCACAACACGTGGGAATTATGGGAGCTACAAGATGAGATTTGGGTGGGGACACAGAGCCAAACCATATCAGTTGCCTATTACATGTTTTCATTCGAACAGGCCATGGGTACCTGAGACTCAAAGTGTTTTGGTAAATCTGAATTCATCAAAAACAAACAAAGAAAACCAAAACAAAAAAAGGCTAGCACACAAAATTGTTCCTATTCTTATTGTTTGTTCTTAGTGAATAGGATCATTCTCCATCTACTTGCCCAAATGAGAAATTTCAGGCAACTCTGTCCTCACTCAAAAAGTCACCTAAATTTTACCTCTTTTGTAATTTCTCTCAAATCTGCCTTCTCTACTTTAGCTCAATTTTGTTTTCTATTGTATCTCCAGTGCTTAAACAATTGTTGGCATATCATAAACATTCAGCAAATATTTACGGAGTGAACAAAGAGAACAAGAAAAGCACTTGGCCCTGCCTGAAACAGTTAATTCAGGGAACAGACAAAAATTTAAAATATATTATTTCAGTGAAAAATATTTTGGGAGACATTCAAAAGAAACTTTTTTCCATTAACAAGGACAGGGAGCTATGAAAAAGGCACAGTCTGAACCAAAGAACAATTTATTAAAAGGAACAAATAAAACTTTGAAAAAAAGGCAATAGGCAGGCTGAATAATAAAACTGACACAGCTTAAGACTTAATAATCTGAAAGATAAAGTGAAGAAAATTTCCTAGAACATAGTGCAAAATGGCAGACAGAAATAATGAAAAAAGTTAAAATATGGAGAATAGATCCAAGAGATCTAGCACCTTTCTAGTAGGATTTTTTTGAAAGCAAAACAGATACAATGGAAGCGAGACTATAATAAAATGCATTTTTAAAAAACTGGTATTATTAATAGGAAAATTGTTTTCAATGGGCTGCCATTGTCCAATGGCAAATTATACATATAAACACTGAATTATCTAAATTATATAAGACAGTGAAGATGGCCAGGGGACTATGGTTACCATATTGTAAGTCTCAGTTCTCTTTCTCAAAGCTGCAGAAAAGCCACATTGTTATGCATTAATTTGAAAATTTATACTTTCCTTGGTTTATTTTCTTTCCAGATAAGCTATGCAACACCTATTGGGACACATGAAGAAGAAAAGAAGATGAAAATATCAGGATCTAAGGTATAATAATGACTAATATGACCATTATTACGAACCTAGTTATTGTTTATATTGATGCTGGCTATGCTTAGAAAGTAGCAATGACTTTGGAAGCTACACCGAGGATTAGCCTTGTGAAGAGATACAAGACCTGATTGCCTCTTTAGTATTATTCTGTAGCACATCTCTGCCATATCCATGGAAGTCTCTCTCATTCATGATATGCCTACAATTCAACTATTAGAGATTCACTCATTTTGCTGAAACTTTGTCCTCTTGCAAAATATAAACATTATTGATAAATGGTATAAAGCTCTACTGTGATTGAGTTGGTAAGATCCTTTCTTGAGAACTGTTTTGATAGAAGGAGGAAATGAGTAACTGGGGGAAGCTGCTGCCTATGACGAAGAGATGGAGAGGCCACAGTAAGTGAAGGAAAACACAATTTACAATTTACAAAACACGATTTACAATTTACAAAACGGGGCAGCTTGTGGGGCTGATGATCAATTTTGGTTGCTTTGTAATATGGTTTAGAGCTAACTGCTTCTAAGTTCACCATTTATAGGAAATAGAGTCATGGGATCTTAAACCATTCCTATGTATGGTAATTTACAAGTAAATATAACTCATTGTTCTCTCGAAAAAAAATTTTTTTTGAGACAGGGTCTTGTTCTGTCATTCAGGCTGGAGTGCAGTGACGTGATCACAGCTCACTGCAGCTTCGACCTCCTGGGCTTACGTAATTCTCCCTCGTCAGCCTCCCAAGTAGCTGGGACTACAGGTGCACACCACCATGCCTTGTTAATTTTTAATTTTTTGTGGAGACAAGGTCCAACTATATTGCCCAGACTGGTCTCAAACTCCTAGGCTCAAGCCATCCTCCCACCTTGGCTTCCCAAAATGTTGGGATTACAGGCATGAGCTACCGTGCCCCGCCTCAAATTATTTTTGATAGTAGTTAGAATATGCATACTATTTATAGAAATAGTCTTTTCAGATTTATGGAGAAACAAGATATATTGTTTGTGTAATTAACTTTGTGATATATTTTCTATTGAAAGGTTGAAGACAAACATGGTTTGGAGTCTCAAATAGAAGCATTAAAGGCAAATTTAGAGAATGAGAAAAAGAAGGTGGAAAGGTACCGGTAATAGAGTAAAAGGCACTGGTAATGAGACATAATGTTCATTTGTAACTAATACAATATTTAACCACCTGTAAATTTATTATAGGTTTAGGAGGGAAGCAGATCGACTAAATAAAAGCTGGGAAAAGAGATTCTTTATTCTCAGGAACAGGTATGGTGTGATATATACAAATTCTATTTCTAAAAATATGACTAATCATCCTTTAAGGAAGTTAGGAATGTTGCAATTTTTTTACATATTAATGTTAAATCACCTCATATACTTCTATAAGAAATGCAAAATAATTGGTCTAAAATAGAAGAGTAATCAAAATCACTGAGAAGTAAAATCATTCGAGATGTTTTCATTTCCTATCTATGTTTCTGTTATAAAAGATCAGCAGGACAGACTCACTCTCTTAATACCTGGTTTAATCAGACCTATTTAGTCATCTTCTTTCATAGGGCTATTAAAACCTTTTCCTGCTCATTTGCACACAATGATATATAACTAGTTTGTATTGTCTTTATAAAGTTGCTTTATATATCAGATCCTCTACCAGACACAGCAGCCCCAGTTCCTCAACCTCTCAGATCTATTTTTCACTCACATAAGCATTTTGTTTCTCTTCCCAGTACCCTCTTTGCCTTTTTCAAAATGGAGAAAGTGAAACTGTAAAATTCTGAAAAGGACAAAAACGATGCAAATCGGAAAAATGCTTATTTTTTCCCTTACCCTAACATGTTAACATTAAAAATCTGTCTTCTGTTTAGTTATGTTCTGCCATAATTTCCCCCAGATTCTCTTCCTTAACATGTGTGGGAAGTTCTTTTGCAATATTCTTTCACAGTCAAGCATCATCCAGGCACAATGGGTTTAGTGTTGGTCTGATGGAGGCCATCGGAGGTCAAACTTGAAGCTTACACATAAGATCCTGGGATGGCAATGCCCTGTGTTTGCACTGTATTTCCTAAGCACACACTATGGATCTTGTCTGTATAAACTTCTATACCTGGCTATGTATATTATATGGAAATAATTCATCCTAAGTGCGGTAGCATGAAGAATCCATGCCAAGACAGAAAAAACACAGGATTGAGGGCAAAAACACCTTGTAGTAAAATGTTCTTCTGCCTTGTTCTGTTTGGTGCTGAAATGATCTCCTACCCGTGTTTCGTGTATGTGCTGATAAGCATTTTGTGCTGTGTAAAATGTGCACATCAACACCTGCCCTGTCTCACATAGTTATTTAAGAACAGAATGTAGATACATGTGAGACAAAAGAAAATTTAAATATGCACTTGATTTCATTTCCCTGCACATAGGTTTTGGATTATCTCTAGAGCTAAATAAAATGATATTTATTTCCGTAGGGTTCACTTTCATCCTTAAGATTTACCCTGTCTCTGACCCTATGGGATTTCCCCTATTCTTCAATGATGATTTACAAGAACATATCAGTTTTACTTTTTTTTTTTTTTCGAGAGGGAGTTTTTGCTCTTGTTGCCCAGGCTGGAGTACAGTGTCACAATCTCGGCTCACTGCAACCTCCATCTTCCGGGTTCAAGCGATTCTCCGGCCACAGCCTCCTGAGTAGCTGGGATTACAGGTGCCCATCACCATGCCTACCTAATTTTTTTTTTGTATTTTTTAGTAGACATAGAGTTTAAAGTTTTACTTCCAATTGATTTTCTATTAACCAAGATGTTGACCATCATATTAATCGTTTTGGTCTCTGCAGACTTTATGTTGGTATCTAAATATTTAGGAAAGCAGAAGTATTTACTACTACACATTTTCTATGTTTTCTCATTTAACCAACTAATTGGGACATTGTAGATTATGTCTGTCTACTTAGGGTGCAGCTCCAGGTATTAATTCAATGTGGCATATGCAGCACCATAGAGAGTGCATTTGTACAGAGTACTTCATTGTGGTGTGGTGTGGAGATTAATTGTGTAGTCACAGACTTACGTGGGCTAACATGGTAATTTCATTTTACTGTAACTGATCCTAGATTAGATGTACTCATTTTTGTTTAGTAGAGGAAAAACCTCACCTTAGCCAGTCAAGGTCAGAATCCAATCCAATGATTTCTCAGTCAATTCACGATTTATACTGGGTCCCAGTCCAATTCAGGACTTCATTTCCAAGCTCCTTTTCCATCTCTGCGGAGTTCTTATTTCCAGGAAGATTGAATGTGAGCCGTGCTGACAAGGGCGGGGCTAGTCCTTCCTCTTGGTGTGCCAAGCCTGATGTGACTGCCGATGTCATCATTGTCGCATAAACAGTATGCAGGTGTGGCATATCAGCTTCGGAACATATCCCTACCAGGCTGATGCCACGGTGATGCCGCTGTTTCCACCTCCACCCCAGGCGGCAATCCACCTGCATCTACCTGAGCCACCCTCCATTCTGCCTGATGGGCTCTGGGCCAGATGGGCTCACTTTTGCCCACCACGTTTACCAAGCACATAAGAAATGTTACAGGTGGTTCCTGTGCCACTCTGCCTTGCATATATGGAAGAGGTCCATGCACACATCCCTTCTCCTGCCCCCCCCGCCCCCCAGCCCCCTACACTCAGAGCACTAGATTGCCATCCTGGAGAGACTGCAAACATCAGAAATCTAGATAGGGCATGCAACGTGAAGGCCCACTCTGCTCATGTAGTCCCCTCACCTTGGAACCCGCTGTAAACAGAAACTCTATACTGCTCCTTACTTCAACAAAGTGAACACCTGTGTTCTCACCACACAGGTGAAGAAAGAAGGAATTAGCAGTGGCTTCACGGTCCCTGTTGCCCATCCAGTGCCTGTCACCTCCCCTCCCAATTAGCAAATATTCTGAATTGAATGCTTGTCATTCCCTTGCGGAAAGTTTTCAATAAGGTTCAATTTGTCATAAAAATTGGGCTATTCTAATTTTCAATTTCTTCTAATCAGTTTGATAATTTGTGTTGTCTTTTATGTTTGGGAATTTTCTCATTTCATTGAATTGTCTAATTTATTGATATAAAGTTATTCATAATATCCTCATATTATATATATAAATGACAGTCATGTGTCACTTGATGACAGGGATAGATTCTGAGAAACGTGTCATTAGGTGATTTCATCATTGTGTGAGCATCTTAGAGTGTGCTTACAAATCCAGATGGCATAGCCTACCACACACACCTAGGCTATATGGTATAGCCTATTTCTCCTGGGCTACAAAACTGCACAGCATGAGACTATAACTGAATACTGTAAGCAATTGTAACACAATGGTAAGTGTTTATGCATCTAAATATACCTAAACATAGAAAAGATACAGTGAAAATGCAGTATAAAAGATGAAGAATGGTCCATCTGTGCAAGGCACTTACCATGAATGGAGCGTGCAGGAGTGGAAGTTGCTCTGGGTGAGCCAGTGATGAGTGAATGTGAAGGCGTAGGACATTACCATACACTACTGTAGATTTTGTAAACACTAGACACTCAGGCTACACTAGATTTACAAAGAAAAATGTTTTTTTCAATAACAAATTAGCCTTAGCTTACTGTAATTTTTTTACTTTATAAACTAATTTTTAAAACTTTTTGACTCTTTTGTAATAACAGCTTTAAACATGAACATATTGTACAGCTATACACGATTATTTTTTCACATAGAGCTGCACACCTGTAGTCCCAGCTATGTGGCGGCCTGACAGGTGGGAGGATCGCTTGAGCCCAGGAGGTTGAGGCTGCAGTAAGTTGTGATCACGCCCCGCACTCCAACCTGGGTGACAGAGTGAGACCCTGTCTGAAATATACGTATATGATTTTTTCCTTTATATTCTTATTCTTTAAGCTTTCGTCTGGTTTAAATTTTTTTATTTTTTACTTTTTAAACTTTTTTGTTAAAAACTAAGATACAGGCCGGGCGCGGTGGCTCACGCTTGTAATCCCAGCACTTTGGGAGGCCGAGGGGGGCGGATCACGAGGTCAGGAGATCGAGACCACGGAATACAAAAAATTAACCGGGTGTGGTGGCGGGCCTGTAGCCCAGTACTCGGAGAGGCTGAGGCAGAAGAAGGCTGAACCGGAGGCGGACAAACAAAAAAAACACTAAGATACAAACACACACACTAGCCTAGGCCTACACAGGGTCAGGATTGTCAAGACGTTACTAGGCAGTGAGAACTTTTCAGCTCCATGGTAATCTTATGGGACCACCATTGTATATGCAGTCCGTCTTTGACCAAACATCATTATGCAGTGCATGACTGTATCTGTAAGCTCTGTTGATGTCCCTTTTTCATTCCTGATATTTGTGTTGCATTCCTGAGAATTTGTGTTTTTCTTCTTTTTTCTTAGTCTATTGGGAGTTATCAATTTTGTGTTATTTATCTCAAAGAAATAACTGCCTTTGCTGAACTTTTGTCATATATCTTTTCATTGACTTTTTTAAAATTTTAATTTTAATTAAAAAACTTTTTTTCCTTTCTAACTTTTATTTTAGGTCAGGGGGTATGTGTGCAGGTTTGTTACATGGATAACTTGCATGTCGTAGGGGTTTGGTGTACAGATAATTTTGTCACCCAGGTAATCAGCATAGTACCTGATAGGTAGTTTTTCATTCCTCACTCTCCTCCAAACCTCCACCCTCAAATAGGCCCTGATGTCTGTTGTTCCCATTTTTCTGTCTACGTGTACTCAATGTTTTGCTCCCACTTATAAGTGTGAACATGTGGTATTTGGTTTTCTGTTCCTGTGTTAGTTTGTTTAGGATAATGGCTTCCAGCTCCATTCATATTGCTGCAAAGGACATGATTTTATTCTTTTTTATGACTGTGTGGTATTATATCATGTATGTATACCATATTTTTTATCCAGTTTACCATTGATGGGCATCTAGGTTGATTTCATGTCTTTGCTATTGTGAACAGTGCTGCAATGAACATGCATGTGCATGTGTCCTTATGGTAGAACAATTTATACTCCTTTGGGTATATACCCAGCAGTGGAGTTGCTGGATCAAAGAGTAGTTCTATTTTAAGTTCTTTGAGAAATCTCAGACTGATTTCCACAGTGGCCGAACTATTTATATTCCCATCAACAGTGTGCAAGGGTTCCTCTTTCTCCACATCCTCACCAGCACTTGTTATCTTTTGTCTTTCTGATAGTAGGCATTCTAACAGGAGTGAGGTGATATCTTATTGTGGTTTTGATTTGCATTTTCCTGATGATAATTGATATTGAGCAATTTTTCATATACTTGGCCATTTGTGTGTCTTCTCTGGGGAAATGTCTATTCAGTTCCTTTGTTCACTTTTAAATCGGGTTGTTTTCTTGCTGTTAAGCTGAGTTTCTTATACACTTTGGATATTAACCCCTTATCAGATAAGTTGTATGGTTTGCAAATGTTTTCTTCCATTCCTTAAATTGTCTTTTCATTTTGTTGTTTTCTTTGCTGTGAAGAAGCTTTATAGTTTGAAATAATACTACTTATTCGTTTTTGTTTTTTGTTGCTTGTGCATCTGGTATTATATTCAAAACATCATTGCCAAAGGCCAATGTGAAAAAGCTTTTCCTCCTATGTTTTCTTCTAGGAATTTTGTGGTTTCAGGACTTATGTTTATGCCTTTAATCCATTTTGAGTTAATTTTTGTGTACTTATTGTGTAATATAGGGGTCTAATTTCATCCTTTTATGTGTAGGTATCCTGTTTCTTCAACATCATTTATTGAAGAGACTATCCTTTCCCCCATTGTATATTCTTGTCACTCTTGTCAAAAATTAGTTGACCATATATGCATGAGCTTATTTCTGAGCTCTCTAATCCGTTCCATTGGTCTAAGTGTCTATTTTCATGTCAGTACAATCATACTGTTTTGATTACTATAGCTTTGTAACATAGTTTCAAATCAGGAAGTGAGCTGCCTCCAGCTTTGTTCCTTTTTCTCAAAAGTGCTTTGGCTAGCCATTTGGGATCTTCTATGGTTCCATAAAATTTTAGGATTATTTTTCCTACTTCTGTGAAAAATGCCATCGCAATTTTGGTAGCAATTGCATTTAATCTGTAGATTACTTTGGGTAGTATAGACATCTTGACAATATTACTTCTTTTAATTCATGAATACAAGATATCATTTTATTTATTTGTATCTACTTTAACTTCTTTCTTCAGTGCTTTATAGTTTTCAAGATACAGATCTTTTACCTTGTTGGTTAAATTTATACCTAAGTATTTTGTTTTTTGATGCTGTTATAAATGGAATTTTTTTAAAAATTTCTTTTTGGATAGCTTATTGTTGGTATATACAAACACAATTGATTTTTGTATGTTTATTTTGTATCCTGTAACTTTACTGAATTTATTAGCTCTGGTGGTTTTTTGATAGAGTAATTGACTTTTGCTTTTATCTTGTTTACTTCTAATTTTTAATGTTTTATTTGCTGTCTTTTTACTAGATTTCGAGAAGAAAGCCTAGATCATTGATTTTTCAGACTTCTTTTCTTTGAATATATGCATTCAACACTATATATTTTCTTCTAAGTATTGTTTGAGCTGCCTCCCACAAGTAGTGACATATAATATATTTATTATTACTCAAACAAAATATTTTCTAAATGCAGTTTGATTTCTTCTTTGATCCATGGGTTATTTAGAAGTAATATGGGCTGGGCACAGTGGCTCATGCCTATAATCCCAGCACTTTGAGAGACCAAGGCAGAAGGACTGCTTGAGCTCAGGAGTTTGAGACCAGCCTGGGCAACAAAGTGAAACCCATCTCTACAGAAAATAAAAAAATTAGCTGGGTGTCGTGGCATGCACCTGTGGTCCCAGCTACATGGGAGGCTGGGGCAGGAAGATTGCTTGAACCCACAAGGTCAAGGCTGCCGTAAGCCCTGTTCATGCCACTGCACTCTAGCCTGGGTGACAGAGTGGGAATTTTTCTCAAGAAAAAAAAGAGTAAGTAATATGTTTTATTTCCAGTAAGTTGAAGATTAGCTAGTTACAGTTCTAGTTTAATTCTCTTGTCCTCAGAGTACTTACTCTGAATAATTTTAATCTGTTAAAATGTCTTCATGTTTGTTTTATGGTTCAAGCTATGGCTAGTTTTTTAAAATGTTTTTATTCTTGAAAAGAATGAAATTTTTTTTTTTTTTGAGTCAGAGTTTTTGCTCTTGTTGCCCAGGCTGGAGTGCAATGGCATGATCTCGGCTCACCACAACCTCCACCTCCCAGGTTCAAGCAATTCTCCTGCCTCAGCCTCCCGAGTAGCTGGGATTACAGGTATGCGCCACCACGCCTGGCTAGTTTTTTTTCTATTTTTAGTAGAGACGGGGTTTCTCCATGTTGGTCAGGCTAGTCTCAAACTCCTGACCTCAGATGATCTGCCCACCTCGGCCTCCCAAAGTGCTGGGATTACAGACATGAGCCACCACACCTGGCCAAGAATGAAAAATTTTATCATTGATGGGTGCAGAGTTCTAAATATTTCAATGAGGTCAACTCATTAATTTTGTTGTTTCTATCTTTTACATACTTATTAATTTTTTGGCATCATATCCAACTATTAAAATAAAAGTATTAAATTTTCTACTATGATTATAGATGTATCTGTTTCTTATTTTAATCTGTCCATTTTTACTTTACATAGTTTACATCTTAGTCATTGGGTACCCACAATTTAGATACTGATCTCATCTTGTGAAGTTATCAGTAATATCTATCATTATGAAATGTTTTTATCTTTAGTAATGCTCTTTAGCTTAATGTCTGCTTAACTATTTGGTTAAGAGTGCATGGTGTATTTTTTTCCAACTTTTTTCTTTCAGCCTATCTTATTTCTATATTTGAATGTGTTTCTTGTAATTGGCGTATAATTGGGTTTTTAACCTAATCTGTCAGTTTTATTTTATTTAATTGTCATACTTTATTTATTTACTTTAAGTAAAAATACTATAGTTGGGTTTGTATTTACTACTTAACAAGTTGTTTTCTATTTGACCTGTTTTATATTTCTTCTTCTCTCCTTTTTGCCTTGTTTTGAACCAATGAACCTTTTTTATTCCATATTTTCTTTTATTAATTTGTTATTCATTTTCTTTTTTTGAAATTTCTCCTTTATAAAATCTTATTCTTAGCTTATTGCAGTGTTTTAGAAATTAATATTGATACCAATTTCCCAAATATTCTAGAACCTTAGACTATTTTCACTCCATTTAATTCCCTCCTATATTTTAATTTTAATTCTCTCTATTTTTTTAACTCCATGAAAGGTTGCTATTGTTGTTTGGCATACTCAGTATTCATTTATATTTACTCACACATTTACTCTTTGTTGGCCCTCTCATTTTTTTCTGCTTATTATGTTTTCATCTGAGATCATTTTCATGCTGCCTGAATAGCCCTTTCATTTTTTGTTTCTTCATTTTTAATACAGGTTTGCTGGCAAATAATTCTCTCAGCTTTTCTTTGGAGGAAAATGTCATTATTTTACCTTCATTATTGAAGAAAGTTTTTGCTAAGTATAGAGTTCTATCTTGGCAGTTATTTTTTCAGCCGATTAATAATGTCAGTAGGCCAGGCATGGTGGCTCATACTTGTAATCCGAGCACTTTGGGAGGCCGACGCAGGCGGATCATGAGGTCAGGAGTTCGAGACCAGCCTGGCCAACACAGTGAAACCCCATCACTACTAAAAATACAAAAATTAGCTGGGCTTGGTGGCAGGCACCTGTAATCCCAGCTACTCAGGAGGCTGAGGCAGGAGAATTGCTTGAACCCAGGAGGCGGAGGTTGCAGTGAGCCAAGATCGTGCCACTGCACTCCAGCCTGGGCAACAGAGCTAGACTCCATCTCAAAACGAGTAAACAAATTTTAAAAATTAAAAAAATAACGTCAGTACTTTGGCCTTCATTGTTGCTGTTGAGAAGGCAGCTGTCAGTCTTAATGTTGCTTTTTTTTTCATGTCTGCATACTTTAAATTTTTTCCTTTGATCTTTGGTTATCATTAGTTTTATTATGATGTCCCTAGGTATAGTTCCTTTTATTTATCTGGTCTAGCTCTTGAATCTATGGGTCAATGTCATTTCTGAATTTTGGAACATTCTTAGCTATTATCTTTCTATGTATTATTTCTGCTTCATTCATATCTACTCTGATCTTCCTGCTTCCTTCTTTAAAAAAACCTTTGTGATTACATTGGGCCCACTAAATAATCTAGAATAATTACTCTGTCTCAAGATCTGTAACTTACCACATCTGCAAAGTTCTTTTTACTATGTTAGGTAGCATACTCAAAATTTCCAGGAATTAGAAAGTGGATATTTTCATGGGGTGCAATGTTCACTCTACTACAGTCAACCTTCTGGCCCCCAAACAATCATGCCTATCCTGCATGCAACATGCGTTTACCACATCCCAGTATCCCCCAAAGTCTCAACCCATTACAGCATCAACTCAAGTCCAAAATTTCATCTAAGTGTTATCAGCCTCAGAAGTCCCAGTTTGCATCATCTAAATTAGGTGTGGTGAGACTCTGGTTATAATTCATCCTGGGACAAAATTTCTCTCCATATGTCGACTCGTGAAATTATAGATTATTTGCTCCCAAATACAATAGTGGGAAAGGCATTGTGTTGACATAAATGTCAATAATAGCTATAGACATTCTTGTTTGAAAGGGGAGAAAGTAGAAGGGGAAAATTGAGTCACTAGTCCAAACAATTTTGAAATTGTTTCAGCATAACGCCATTAGGTTTCAAGGCCTGGGCTAATTCTCTGTGACTCAAGGTTCCACCTTCTGGGCCCAAAGCACTACTACTGAGTCAAATATCTTCCTTCATGAAAAGTAGCACATGTTTGACCCTGAGTAGTTTTATCAATCTGTTTCCTGCCTGTAGAATTTTGGGAATCCAATAACCTTCTTTCATTTATTTCCTTTCTCTGTCCTTTTCAGTGCAATCTGGCAGTGTTGTTGCTGATATAACATTCTCAAAATCTTGTGGGTCTCCCATGTTTGTCACGGGAAGTCACTTCATTAGACGGGAGGCTCCTTTTCAGGTCTTTCCTAGATAATCTCATCTCTATTTTGGACTCTACTGAGATGGCTGAAGGGACGTCACACATCTGATCTCTTCAAAGAGTCTTTTGTGTGAGTAAATGCTGTGATTTTTGTTTCTTCCTAGACTCTAAGGTTGTCCAGCCATTCTCTTGCCTTCTCTACAGAGTATGTCTTCCTGACAGCAAATCTCCTAATTTTAGCATCTCTTGCAATCAAGATAGGCTGAGAATTTCCCAAATAGCTAATATATGTGTGATGTTTCAACACACTGTAGTTCTTACTATCTTTGATGTGTGATTTCTCCAATCTTAAGTCAACAGGAGCTCTTCCAAATTGATTACTGTGTTCTTTTGATATAACCTTTGATGACTTTGTTGAATTCTGGTAGAATAAGATGTCTCAGGTTCATTCTGTGCATTTATTGCCTTAGATCTAGAAACAATCATTTCTGAAAAATGCCCTGAATTATTCTGGTGAGAAATGCTTTTTGAAATCACAGTCTAGGCAGTAGGGGTGATCATTGCCATTACTTCTATGCCTTTTCTAAGCTGAAAAACATGTAAGTTTGTTTGGTTTTTATGTGTGTGTGTGGTTTTTGGTTTTTTGTCAGACAGGGTCTCACTCTGTCATCCAGGCTGGAGTGCAGTGGTGCAATCACGGCTCACTGCAGCCTTGACCTCCCAGTCTCAGGTGAACCTCCCACCTCAGCCTTCTGAATTGCTGGGACTACAGGCATGTACCACCATGCATGCCTGGTTATTTTTTTTAATTGTTTGTAGAGATGGGGTTTCACCACTTTGCCCAGGCAACATGTAGTTTTAAAAATGAAAGAGGTAGTGTGTTCATGCTAATATTTTTAAATTTTTATTTGGTAATATTTTAAAATTTTAATGTAGTTTCCTACCTCATTAACATAATGCTTATTTGCTTTATCCTATGATTTATATACATTTTAAGTTTCATAATTTTTTAAATTTCAGCTTTCATGTCCTTAAGAATGAGATGTTTACAAGGCACACACTGTTTCGTCAGTTTGCAGTGCTTGCTGACACATCCTTCAATTATATTGTAAGTGCATGTAATGTTTAGATGCTATTTGTCTTTTTGAATATACCTGTCTGTTTCTTTCTGTTCTCGTTTAAGGTTTATCGAGCCCCTGTCATTACAGGCTCTAGAGATAGTACAAGGCAGTCCCTGCTAGATGCTGAGGGTGTAAGACAAAGTGCCTGAACCCAAAGAGCTCAGTCCAATGTGAGAGGTAGATGTGTAAACAAATGGCTACAGTGCAATATGGTTGAGCTACAATAGGGGTAAGTACAAATTTCAGAGGCGCGGGCACTCATTCTGCCTGGAGCCTATCTGTCAGTCTGCCCATTTGTGGCCATGGATGTAATATTGGGAAATATCAAAGCTCGGAGTCTAAGCTTCCAGTCACATCCAAAGGAAGAAAAGAAGATAGGAGAATCTGTTCCTAGTGCCAAGCCATTCAATTTCACATTAGAGTTCATGTAATAGATAAAGCCCAATTCTATATTATGCTGTTATTTAACCTATTTGACTTACTGTTTTCATTTGGGGGTTCTAAATGTTAAGGTAAATGATGTCCGGTATAGAAATATATCCACTAAATTTCAATTAATAACTAACCAAAATGAGACAAACTTTGTTGAGAACCTGCTGTGATGCTAAGTGCTCTGAGGACAACTCAGGTTTGTGGGGAAGGGCCTAAGAAACATAAAATATATAAATATACCCTTTTTTTTTTTGCTTCAAGAGGCATACAATCTAAAATCATCTTCTTTCTGAAATTTTTTTTCAACATTTGTCACTTTAAGGCCATTTTCTAAATTTAAGTTGCTGCAGGAGATCAAAGAACTTAAGTACACTTGCAAGATAATATTAAATTAATTCCTGTTTATAACTAAGTTTATATAGTAACCTTGCTGAGGATTTTAATACTTGATTTCTCTGAAATGTTCCCAAACTGATCTACATAGATAGGACTATATATAGTGTCTTTTTTCCCCTCTTGGTTTTTCCTCTTCTCACCTGCAGGTTATAATTTTAGTTGGAGTAATTCTCATTTTAGAAATTTAATCAGTTAAGCAAATAAAACATTGGAGGATCCAGGAGAATATGGTGTCACTCAAAATCAGGCTTTTTTATGATTGTTAGCTGGTAACATTTTCTAATACAAATTTGAATTATCCAGGCTTTATGAAACAGACTTCTAAATCTCAAAATTATACCAATTCAAGCACATGAGTAGATCCAGTATTTTTCCTGAGTACAATCTTGGCCCTGCCCTCAAGTGGCCATGCAATTCACCTTCCCGTGGAGGCAGATGGAACTCCATCTGGTCTAGAATCCATCCATGTGCCACTGTTTCCTGGATTCAAAGTTTATGAGTCTTCATCTATACATCCACGCAGTATGTTGACACATGAGATACTCATCAGAGTGTATACAGATTTTCAAATACTTAAGAAAAACTGATGGGGAAGGGGAAGGAAAGAGTAAGCAAGTGAATGTGTGAGTTTAGATCCACTAACACTGTCCCTTGGTTCCCTCTCTCTAGTCATTCATCCACCCTACAAATATTTGTTGAGTATACATACGTACCAAGCGCCAAGCTACATGCCGAGTGTAACATAGTGAACAAGACAAAAATGGCTCTTTGCTTCACAGACTGTAAATTCCAAGAGGTGACAGACTGGTCCATCTTATAAACTATTTTGCTTGCAGAGCTTAGAATAGTGCCTGATCTACAGTGTGGAAAAGATAGGCATTAATAGGGAAACATCGGAATTTAAATTACAAATTTGGATAAATGCTATGAAAGAAAAAGTTTGCTATGATATTACTATTGGGGTATATTTCACATATGGTTAAATGCACAAATATTAAGTGTGCCATTTGAAGAGTTTTGCTTTGTAACCATCATGTAAGTCAAGGCATTGAGCATTTCCATCATCCCTGCAAGCTCCCTCATGTCCCTTTGCAGACAATACATTGCCCCCATCACCACACCAAATAAGCGTTGTTTCGATTTCTATCACCACAGATTAGTTTTGCCTGTTCTTAAATTTATGTAGATGGACTCACACAGTTTGTATTTTCCTATGTCTGGCCCATTTTACACAGCACAGTACTTTTAAGATCCACCCATGTTATTGCATGTATCATGGCAGTTGTCCCTTCTTAATTTCCTTTGTAATGCTGAGTAGTATTCTTTTGAATGAATAAACCATAATTTGTTTATCCATCTGGCCTCATTGGACAAATGGGCTCTTTCCAGTTAGGGCTATTATGGAAAAAAAGCTGCTATAAGAATTCTCTTACAAATCACTTGTGAAAGTTTGTGTTAATATCTCTCAGGTAGGAGTGGAATGGCGAGGACACAGGAAGTGTGTGTGTTTAACTGCATAAGAAACCACAAAGACACATGCATGCACATGTTCCTTGCCACACCATTCACAATAGTAACGACAGGGAATCAACCTAAATGCCCATCAATGGTAGACTGGACAAAGAAAATGTGGTACATATACACCATGGAATATGACGCAGCCATAAAAAAAAGAACGAGATCATGTCCTTTGCAGCAACATGAATGGAGCTGGAGGCCATTATCCTAAGTGACCTAACACAGAAGCAGAAAACCAAATACCACATGTTCTCACTTATAAGTGAGAGCTAAACATTGAGTACACATGGACACAAAGAAAGGAACAGACATGGGGGCCTACTTGAGGGTGGAGGTGGGAGGAGAGTGAGGATTGAAAAACTACCTGTCGGATACTATGCTTACTACCTGTGTGATGAAGTAATCTGAACACCAGACCCCCATGATATGCAATTTACCTGTATAACAAACCTGCCCTGTACCCCCAAACCTAAAATAAAAGTTGTTTTTCTGTTTTGTTTTGAGACGGAGTCTTGCTCTGTCACCTAGGCTGGAGTACATGGTGCGATCTTGGCTCACTGCAACCTCCACCTCCCAGGTTTAAGCGATTCTCCTGCCTCAGCCTCCTGAGTAGCTGGGATTACAGGCATGCGCCACCAAGCCTGGCTAATTTTTGTATTTTTAGTAGAGATGGGTTTCACCATGTTGGCCAGGCTAATCTCAAACTCCTGACCTCAGGTGATCCACCCACCTTGGCCTCCCAAAGGGCTTGGATTACAGGTGTGAGCCACCATGCCTGGCCAAAGTTTTTTACAAAAAATAAACAACAAAATTGCCAGTACTCTAAAGTGACTTTAATCCTCACACCAGCAATCTTTGAGAGTTCCACTTGCTCCACATCCCTAACAACTTCATATTGTTAGTTTTTTTGTTTGTTTTTTGTTTGTTTTGTTTTGTTTTGAGACAGAGTCTCACTCTGTTGCCAGGCTGGAGTGCAGTGGCACAATCTCGGCTCACTGCAACCTCCACCTCCCAGGTTCAAGCAATTCTCTGCCTCAGCCTCCCGAGTAGCTGGGATTACAGGCACCCGCCACCACACCTGGCTAATTTTTTTTTTTTTTTGAGAGGGAATCTCACTCTGTTGCCCAGTCTGGAGTGCAGTGACGCAATCTCGGCTCACTGCAAGCTCCACCTCCTGGGTTCACGCCATTCTCCTGCCTCAGCCTCCCAAGCAGCTGGGATTACAGGTGCCTGCCACCACACCCAGCTAATTTTTTTGTATTTTTCGTAGAGATGGGATTTCACTGTATTAGCCAGGATGGTCTGGATCTCCTGACCTCGTGATCCGCCAGCCTCGGCCTCCCAAAGTGCTGGGATTACAGGTGTGAGCCACCGTGCCTGGCCAATTTTTGTATTTTTAGTGGAGACAGGTTTCACCATGTTGGCCAGGCTGGTCTCAAACTCCTGACCTTGTGATCCACCCACCTTGGCCTCCCTAAGTGCTGGGATTACATGTGTTAGCCACAGTGCCCACCTGATATTGTTAGTTTTTAAATTTTAACCATTTTAAAATGTTATCTCATTGTAATTTTAATTTGCATTTCCCTAATTAATGACGTTGAGCATCTTTTCACGTGCTGATTGATCATTCTTAGGTCTTCTTTTTTGAAGGATCTACTTAAGACTTTTTAAAACTTGTGGCTAAATGCACATAACAGAAAATCTGTCATTTTAGCCATTTTTAAATGTACAGTTCAGTAGTGTCACAAACATCCAAATTGTTAAACCAAATTCCAGAACTCTTTTCCATCTTGCAAACCTGAGTCTCCACACTCATTTAAAAAACAACTGCCCGGCCAGGCGTGGTGGCTCACGCCTGTAATCCCAGCACTTTGGGAGACCGAGGCGGGCGGATCATGAGGTCAGGGGATCGAGACCATCCTGGCTAAAACGATGAAACCCCGTTTCTATTAAAAATACAAAAAATTAGCCAGGCGAGGTGGCGGGCGCCTGTAGTGCCAGCTACGCGGGAGGCTGAGGCAGGAGAATGGCGTGAACCCTGGGGGGCGGAGCCTGCAGTGAGCCGAGATCGCGCCACTGCACTCTAGCCTGGGTGAAAGAGCGAGACTCCTTCTCAAAAAAAAAAAAAAGCAACTGCCCATTCCTGTACTTTTGTCAATTTTTAACTGTTATTGAATTGTAGCATTTTGTTATATATTCTGAATACAAGTCCTTTGTCAGATATATGTATTACAAACATTTTTTTCCTCAGTCTATAATTTTTCCTTCTATTTTCTGAATGGTGTCCTTTGAAGGTCAGATATTTTTATTTTAATGAAGACAACTTAGTTATTTTTTCTGTGGCAGATTGTATTCTCTGTGTCTGTGATGATATCTCACATTCTGTATATATTTCTTATAATATTGATCTTGTCTTTTTTCATTGAATTTCACCAGTTCCGTTTTTCTAGATCAATTTACTGTCTATGTATGAGTCTATTTCTAACTACGCTATTCTTTTCCATTGGTTTATTTGTCAGTCCTTTTGCCAATATCACACTGTCTTAATTAACATAGCTTTCCTAGTAAATCTTGAAATCAGGTAATGTAAATCCTTTTATTTATTTTTTTCTATTTACCTTTTTTTTTTTTTTGAGACAGAATTTCGCTCTTGTTCCCCAGGCTGGAGTGCAATGGTGTAATCTCGGCTCACCGCAACCTCTGCCTCCCGGGTTCATGCGATTCTCCTGCCTCAGCCTCCCGAGTAGCTGGGATTGTGGGCATGTACCACCACACCTGGCTAATTTTGTATTTTTAGAAGAGACAGGGTTTCACCATGTTGACCAGAGTGGTCTCAATCTCTTCATCTCATGATCTTCCCGCCTCAGCCTCCCAAAGTGCTGGGATTACAGGTGTGAGCCACTGTGCCCGACCTTATTTAGCTTTTTTTTAGCCTTGACTTGAAACTCATTATTTAACTTATATTTGAAGTTCAGAGGTACATGTGCAGGTTTGTTATGCAGGTAAACTTGTGTCATGGGGGTTTGTTGTACAGATTATTTCTTCAGCCAGGTGTCAAGTCTGGAACCCATTAGTTATTTTTCCTGATCTTCCTCCTCCCATCCTCCACCCTCCGGTAGGCCTCAGTGTAGTTGTTTCCCTCTGTATGTCCATGTGTTCTCATCATGTAGCTCTCATCATTTATAAGGGAGAACATACAGTATTTGGTTTTCTGTTCCTGCATTCTTTTGCTAAGGATAATGGCCTTCAGCTCTATCCATGTTCCTGCAGAGGACAAGATCTCATTCTTTGACATGGCTGCATAGTATTCCATGGTGTGTATGTACCACATTTTCATTATCCAGTCTATCATTGTTGGGCATTTAAGTTGATTCCATGTCTTTGCTAATGTGAATAGTGCTTCTGTTAACATATGCGTGCATGTGTCTTTATGATAGAACAATTTATATTCCTTTGTGTATATGCCCAGTAATGGGATTGCTGGGTCAAATGGTAGTTCTGTTTTTAGGTCTTTGAGGAATCGCCACACTATTTTTCACCATGGTGGAACTAATTTACATTTCCACCAGCCATGTGTAAGTGTTCTTTTATAACATAACTAGATTTTAGTTTTTAAAATCTCACCTTCATTTATTTACACTTAATTGGCAAACTGAAACTATGTGAATTTATCAACATAGGTGACATGTGTGATATATTCCTGGCATCCTGCTCTTTTTGTTTGTTTGTTTCCTGGCTCATGTAATATGAACCTCACTTTACTTGTTTTTATTTCGTATATTGTAATGGTAAACTTCAAGGTAAACTCAGGTACCCACTACATTACTGAAATTATCAAAACCAAAAACCAAGTAAATTTTGAGTCCTAAAACACTCTGCAAGACAAGAAAATATATGTGTTTTTGTTCCCTGAACTTTGTCTCAGCCCTAATTTCATCAATATATTCCCCTCTTCCTTCTGGTCCTTGTTAATTTACTCTTTGTAGAGAACCACATCATTATTATGTTATTCTTTTTATCATACAAAAGTATTTTTGGTTAATTACTTTCTGCTTTCAGCTGTCTACAAGAATAGCAATTATTTATACTTACATTTATATGTTTATGTTTAACCTCACCGGCCACTTTTTAAAAATCATGACTTCCACAGGCCTTGAGTTCTTAGTTTTGATTTATTTCTTATAAACTGCAACATGAATTTGAGTCTTTTCCTTTTGTTCTGGAGGAAATATTCTATCCACTTTGCAATGTCTTGACCTGACTAAGTCCGGTTTAATTTTTGTTTGTTGCTAATTAGCCTGCCTTCCCCATTTTGAAAATTTTTGTGTTGCGTTTTTTAACCTTGAAATTTAAAAAGATGTCATCAGGATATGAGTAAACATTATTTTATTAATTTCTCTTGAATAAAATGGGCCTCTCTGATAGTCGTTTTCTTCAACTCAGACATGTTTCTTATGTACACTTTTGTTTTTCTTTTAAAGACAGAGTCTTCCTCTGTCACCCAGACTGGAGTGCAGTGACATGATCATAGCTCACTGTAACCTCAAACCTCTGAGCTCAAGTGATTGTCTTGCCTTAGCCTCCTGAGTAGCTGGGACTGCAGGTGTGCACCACCACACTTGGCTAATTTTTTTATATTTTGTAGAGACAAAGTCTCACTATGTTGCCCAGGCAGGTCTTGAACTCCTGGCCTCAAGTGATCCTCCCGCCTCAGCCTCCCAAAGTGCTAGGATTGCAGGTATGAGCCACCATGCCCATTATGTACACTTTTAATGACTGCTGTTGTGGGATCTGGGATCTGTTTTTTTTTTTTTTTTTTTTGAGACGGAGTCTCGCTCTGTCGCCCAGGCTGGAGTGCAGTGGCGCAATCTCGGCTCACTGCAAGCTCCGCCTCCCGGGTTCACGCCATTCTCCTGCCTCAGCCTCTCCGAGTAGCTGGGACTACAGGCGCCCGCCACCACGCCCGGCTAATTTTTTGTATTTTTAGTAGAGACAGGGTTTCACCGTGGTCTCGATCTCCTGACCTCGTGATCCGCCCGCCTCGGCCTCCCAAAGTGCTGGGATTACAAGCGTGAGCCACCGCGCCCGGCCACATTCTCTTTCATGTCATGTTGTACTCTTTGTTGTTTTCCTTGACATCTTTTGGAAACTTTTCTGGTTTGCACCTTCCTTCAAAGTTTCCTGAAGAGGTTTCAGGTATGCTGGGATATTGATTCTCCTCGGTCCTCCAAGTGGCAGGGTTTAGGGCATTACTAGAGTAGCCTGAAGCTCTGACCAATAGTCTAAGCCCATGAGCAACTTTGTTGATTTATCCCAGTGCTCTGTGTGAATAGTATGTTTTTATGTATACTGTGGCAAACTAAATGCCGGGGAACATTGCTCTACATTCTTGTTCTGTTCTCTCCATTTCACCTCTACTCTTTGCTATCTCAAATATTTATTTTAATTATTGCATAGTTAGTAATTTTCTCATGCTTTATGCAAATATATTTATCCCAGCCTTTTTGTCAGCCTATTCTTTTATCCAGGGAGTAAAGTTCCCCATTCTTAATCTCTTAATTTGGGGTCAAATCTAAGTAGAGAAGAGTTTGTTTTGTCTCGAGTCTAAATTTTGTTGTTTCATGTTTTTTTGTATGTATGTTTTTCAAACTTTTAAATAACCCATGAATAACAAAGGGATGAATGAAAACACATATGCACAATTTAAAGAATGATAATAACATGAATGCCTGCATTCCCGAGACCAAGGCCATAACTAGATTATTACCATGCCCCAGAAGCCCACCAGTTGCATTCCTCTTCATTTCCTCCTGGAGGGAACTATTGCTCTAATTTTTTTTTTTAATTTTCTTCATAGCTTTATCACTTGTACATGTATTCCTAAGCAGTATGTTGTTGAGTTTTGCCAGTTTTTAAGCTTTCTAGAAATAAAAAATAAGTAAATGAAAAATACACACATTCTTCTGTGATTTTGCTCCATTTTCTCAACATTATATTTCTAAGATTCATTCATGCTGATGCTAGTGGTTGTGATTCACCCATTCCGAATATTCTAATACACGAATATACCACAACTTATTTACCCATTCTGCTGCTCATCAACACTTAGGTTGGTTCTCACTTTTTACTATTATGAGTATTATTGCTCTCAACATTCTTCTAGTTTCACCTGATACACAGATACAGGAGCTCTTCCAGGTTTTATACTCATAACAGAATTGCTGGTCATAGAGTACTGGTAAGTTCACTTGCTGTGGGTAAGCTGCTGTGATTGCAACAACAAAAAATACACTGACTTAAATAGATTGAAGACTACTTCATTCATGTTACAGTGAAGAAGCAAGTGGCTCCATGCAGGACAATGCCCCATGAGGAGCAGTACTCCATAAAGTGGTACACAGGTTCCTTCAATCTTACTGCTCTGACATCTCCTAAGATATTTTACTCACCCACATAAATAAAGGTGGTCAACTTCATGTCCATGGGTTCTAGACTTTCTCCAGAAAGAGAAAGTCCAGGGCAAGAATATTTATCCTTAAGGATATGACCCAGAAATTGCACATGTCACTTCTACTCATGTCCCACAGGTCTGATCCTAGACCTAGAACTGTGTCCAATTGCAAGACAGACTGAGAAAGGTGCTCTCTGTCTATGCAGCCAAATACCTAACTAAAGCCCAAGAATTTGAGACCAGCCTGGGCAACAAAGTGAGACCCTGTCTCTACAAAAAATAGAAAAAAAAATTAGCTGGGCATGGTGGCACGTGCCTGAGACTGAGGGAGGCTGAGCTGGGAGGAGAGCTTGAGCCTGGGAGGTCAAGCCCACAGTGAGCCATGATTGTGCCTTTGCCCTCCAGCCTGGGCAATAGAGCAAGACCCTGTCTCCAAAACAATGAAAGGAGGAGATTAGCTATTGAAGGACAATAAGTAGCCTCTGCCACAGAAGCTAGTGCCAGATAGTTTTCCAAAGTAATATTACCCTGACACTCTAATCAGGAACAGATGAAAGTTTCTAGTGCTCCATATGGTCTTCAGCAGTGATGTTGCCAGACTTCATCATTTTTGCCAACCTATTATTGTATAATGCTTACTCACAGTTTTGGAGTTTACGTGTATGTATGTGTGTTTATAATGTCTTTTGTCTTTTCCTGATTACTAATGAAAGTGATCGTCTTTTTAAATGTTTATTGACCATTCAGATTTCCTCTTTTAGGTACTGCAGGTTTCAGCCTTTTGATTCTATTGGTTTATTTCATATTTACTTTTTCATAGGAATTCTTTATATAACTTGGATACTAATCCTTTACCAGTTATATGTATTGCAAATGTCTTCTTTCAGTTTGTGGATTAAGTTTTTAATCTTTTTCTGGCTTTTGTAATAAATAAATGTTCTCAATATGAATGTTATTCTGACTTAATCTTTTCCTTTTTGTCTTTACATTTTTTTCTGCCTTCTTTAAAAAGAGTTCTTCTAATATTTAATCACAAATGTATTATTCTCTATGGTCTTTAAACTTTTCGCTTGTTTTGCTTTTCATATTTACAGATTTAATCCATTTAGAATTGATATTAGTGTATAGAGAGATAGACGTCTGGTTTCATTTCCTTTTATTATAAATAACCATCTGAAGTATCCATTTAATAAAAAGTCTGTCTTCTCCCTTGATATATAAGTCCACCTGTCATTATTAAGGGCTCATATATATGAGCCTATTCTGACTCAATCTGTTTCACCGGTTTTTTTCCTGCACCAATATAACACTGATTTAATATCTAAATCTTACCTGTTAAGGCTAACGCTCCTGCCCTGTTTTGCAAGAGTGCCCCAGCTTTATTGGATCTTTGCATTTCCATGTAAATTTTAGAATCAGATTGTCAATATTCACAGAAAAAAACAAAACAAAAGAAACAAAGCAAAACAAATTTTATTGGTATTTCAGTTAGAATTATGTTAAATCTACAGTTCAATTTAGGCACAATTGGCATCTTTATCACTGAGTCTTCTAATCTGTAAATATGTTATATATTTTGTTTATGTATTATTTCAATAGAGTTTTATAACCCTATAGAAGTCTTGAAAGTACCTTTTTTTAGATGTAATCTTAGGTACCTTGTATTTTTATGCTATTATACTTAGATGATTTGCATATTACTCTAAGTAGTTTGTAATCAGTTTTTGCTTTATGTAATTTTAGTCTGTATTGTTAGATGCTTACTATTTTATAATTGTATCTTCCTGGTAAATTGAACATTTTACCATTATGTAATGACAAACTTTTTTTATTATTATTATACTTTAAGTTCTAGGGAACATGTGCACAACGTGCAGGTTTGTAACATATGTACACATGTGCCATGTTGGTGTGCTGCACCCGTTAACTCCTCATTTACATTAGGTATATCTCCTAATGCTATCCCTCCCCCCTCCCCCCACCCCACGACAGGCCCTGGTGTATGATATTCCCCTTCCTGTGTCCAAGTGTTCTCATTGTTCAATTCCCACCTATGAGTGAGAACATGCGGTGTCTGGTTTTTTGTCCTTGCGATAGTTTGCTGAGAATGATGGTTTTCAGCTTCATCCATGTCCCTACAAAGGACATGAACTCATCCTTTTTATGGCTGCATAGTATTCCATGGTGTATATGTGCCACATTTTCTTAATCCAGTCTATCATTGATGGACATTTGGGTTAGTTCCAAGTCTTTGCTATTGTGAATAGTGCCGCAATGAACATATGTGTACATGTGTCTTTATAGCAGCATGATTTATAATCATTTGGGTATATACCCAGTAATGGGATGGCTGCATCAAATGGTGTTTCTAGTTCTAGATCCTTGAGGAATCGCCACACTGTCTTCCACAATGATTGAACTAGTTTACTGTCCCACCAACAGTGTAAAAGTGTTCCTATATCTCCACATCCTCTCCAGCACCTGTTGTTTCCTGGCCTTTAAATGATCACCATTCTAACTGGTGTGAGATGGTATCTCATTGTGGTTTTGATTTGCATTTCTCTGATGGCCAGTGATGATGAGCATTTTCTCATGTGTTTTTTGGCTGCATAAATGTCTTCTTTTGAGAATTGTCTGTTCATATCCTTCACCCACTTTTTGATGGGGTTGTTTTTTTCTTGTAAGTTTGTTTGAGTTCTTTGTAGATTCTGGATATTAGCCCTTTGTCAGATGAGTAGATTGCAAAAAATTTTCTTCCATTTTGTGGTTGCCTGTTCACTCTGATGGTAGTTTCTTTTGCTGTGCAGAAGCTCTTTAGTTTAATTAGATCCCATTTGTCAATTTTGGCTTTTGTTGCCATTGCTTTTGGTGTTTTAGACATGAAGTCCTTGCCCATGCCTATGTCCTGAATGGTATTGCCTAGGTTTTCTTCTAGGGTTTTTATAGTTTTAGGTCTAACATGTAAGTCTTTAATCAATCTTGAATTAATTTTTGTATAAGGTGTAAGGAAGGAATCCAGTTTCAGCTTTCTACATATGGCTAGCCAGTTTTCCCAGCACCATTTATTAAATAGGGAATCCTTTCCCCATTTCTTGTTTTTGTCAGGTTTGTCAAAGATCAGATGGTTGTAGATGTGTGATATTATTTCTGAGGGCTGTATTCTGTTTCATTGGTCTATATCTCTGTTTTGGTACCAGTACCATGCTTTTTTGGTTACTGTAGCCTTGTAGTATAGTTTGAAGTCAGGTAGCATGATACCTCCAGCTTTGTTCTTTTGGCATAGGATTGTCTTGCCAATGCAGGCTCTTTTTTGGCTCCATATGAACTTTAAAATAGTTTTTTCCAATTCTGTGAAAAAAAGGCATTGGTAGCTTGATGGGAATGGCATTGAATCTATAAATTCCCTTGGGCAGTATGACCATTTTCACAATATTGATTCTTCCTATCCGTGAGCATGAAATGTTCTTCCATTTCTTTGTGTCCTCTTTTATTTCGTTGAGCAGTGGTTTGTAGTTCTCCTTGAAGAGGTCCTTCACATCCCTTATAATTTGGATTCCTAGGTATTTTATTCTCTTTGAAGCAATTATGAATGGGAGTTCACTCATGATTGGGCTCTCTGTTTGTCTGTTATTGGTGTATAAGAATGCCTGTGATTTTTGCACATTGATTTTGTATCCTGAGACTTTGCTGAAGTTGCTTATCAGCTTGAGGAGATTTTAGGCTGAGATGATGGGATTTTCTAAATATACAATCATGTCATCTGCAGACAGGGACAATTTGACTTCCTCTTTTCCAAATTAAATATCTTTTATTTCTTTCTCCTGCCTGATTGCCCTGGCCAGAACTTCCAACACTATGCTGAATAGGAGTGGTGAGAGAGGGCATCCCTGTCTTGTGCCCGTTTTCAAAGGGAATGCTTCCAGTTTTTACCTATTCAATATGGTATTGGCTGTGCATTTGTCATAAATAGCTCTTATAATTTTGAGATATGTCCCATCAATACCTAATTTATTGAGAGTTTTTAGCATGAAGCACTGTTGAATTTTGTCAAAGGCCTTTTCTGCATCTATTGAGATAATCATGTGGTTTTTGTCTTTCGTTCTGTTTATATGATGGGTTATGTTTATTGATTTGCATATGTTGAACCAGCCTCGCATCCCAGGGATGAAGCCCACTTGATCATGGTGGATAAGCTTTTTGATGTGCTGCTGGATTTGGTTTGCCAGTATTTTATTGAGGATTTTTGCATCGATGTTCATCAGAGATATTGGTCTAAAATTCTTTTTTTGTTTTGTTTCTACCAGGCTTTGGTATCAGGATGATGCTGGCCTCATAAAATGTGTTAGGGAGGATTCCCTCTTTTTCTATTGATTGGAATAGTTTCAGAAGGAATGGTACCAGCTCCTCCTTGTACCTCTGGTAGAATTTGGCTGTGAATCCATCTGGTCCTGGACTTTTTTTGGTTGGAAGGCTATTAATTATTGCCTCAATTTCAGAGCCTGTTATTGGTCTATTCAGAGATTCAACTTCTCCCTGGTTTAGTCTTGGGAGGGTGTATGTGTCGAGGAATTTATCCATTTCTTCTAGATTTTCTAGTTTATTTGCATAGAGGTGTTTATAGTATTCTCTGATGGTAGTTTGTATTTCTGTGGGATCGGTGGTGATATCCCCTTTATCATTTTTTATTGCATCTATTTGATTCTTCTTTCTTGTCTTCTTTGTTAGTCTTGCTAGTGTTCTATCAATTTTGTTGATCTTTTCAGGAAACCAGCTCCTGAATTCATTGATTTTTTGAAGGGTTTTTTGTGTCTGTATCTCCTTCAGTTCTGCTCTGATCTTAGTTATTTCTTGCCTTCTGCTAGCTTTTGAATGTGTTTGCTCTTGCTTCTGTAGTTCTTTTAATTGTGATGTTAGGGTGTCAATTTTAGATCTTTCCTGTTTTCTCTTGTGGGCATTTAGTGTGATAAATTTCCCTCTGCTCACTGCTTTAAATGTGTCCAAGAGATTCTGGTATGTTGTGTCCTTGTTCTCGTTGGTTTCAAAGAACATCTTTATTTCTGCCTTCATTTTGTTATGTACGCAGTAGTCATTCAGGAGCAGGTTGTTCAAGTTCCATGTAGTTGAGTGGTTTTGAGTGAGTTTCTCAATCCTGAGTTCTAGTTTGATTGCACTGTGTTCTGAGAGACAGTTTGTTATGATTTCTGTTCTTTTACATTTGCTGAGGAGTTCTTTACTTCCAACTGTGTGGTCAATTTTGGAATAAGTGCGATGTGGTGCTGAGAAGAATGTATATTCTGTTGATTTGGGGTGGAGAGTTCTGTAGATGTCTATTAGGTCCGCTTGGTGCAGAGCTGAGTTAAATTCCCGGATATTCTTGTTAACTTTCTGTCTCATTGATCTGTCTAATGTTGACAGTGGGGTGTCAAAGTCTCCCATTATTATTGTGTGGGAGTCTAAGTCTCTTCGCAGGTCTTTTGTTGACAGTGGGGTGTCAAATTCTCCCATTATTATTGTGTGGGAGCCTAAGTCTCTTTGTAGGTCTCTAAGGACTTGCTTTCTGAATCTGGGTGCTCCTGTATTGGGTGCATATATATTTAGGATAGTTAGCTCTTCTCGTTGAATTGATCCCTTTACCATTATGTAATGGCCTTCTTTGTCTCTTGATCTTTGTTGGTTTAAAGTCTGTTTTATCAGAGACTAGGATTGCAACCCCTGCCTTTTTTTGTTTTCCATTT
>NW_026652277.1:22903940-22937225 GCF_009828535.3 Hylobates moloch | reverse complement strand
AGTAGATTGCAAAAAATTTTCTTCCATTTTGTGGTTGCCTGTTCACTCTGATGGTAGTTTCTTTTGCTGTGCAGAAGCTCTTTAGTTTAATTAGATCCCATTTGTCAATTTTGGCTTTTGTTGCCATTGCTTTTGGTGTTTTAGACATGAAGTCCTTGCCCATGCCTATGTCCTGAATGGTATTGCCTAGGTTTTCTTCTAGGGTTTTTATAGTTTTAGGTCTAACATGTAAGTCTTTAATCCATCTTGAATTAATTTTTGTATAAGGTGTAAGGAAGGAATCCAGTTTCAGCTTTCTACATATGGCTAGCCAGTTTTCCCAGCACCATTTATTAAATAGGGAATCCTTTCCCCATTTCTTGTTTTTGTCAGGTTTGTCAAAGATCAGATGGTTGTAGATGTGTGATATTATTTCTGAGGGCTGTATTCTGTTTCATTGGTCTATATCTCTGTTTTGGTACCAGTACCATGCTTTTTTGGTTACTGTAGCCTTGTAGTATAGTTTGAAGTCAGGTAGCATGATACCTCCAGCTTTGTTCTTTTGGCATAGGATTGTCTTGCCAATGCAGGCTCTTTTTTGGCTCCATATGAACTTTAAAATAGTTTTTTCCAATTCTGTGAAAAAAAGGCATTGGTAGCTTGATGGGAATGGCATTGAATCTATAAATTCCCTTGGGCAGTATGACCATTTTCACAATATTGATTCTTCCTATCCGTGAGCATGAAATGTTCTTCCATTTCTTTGTGTCCTCTTTTATTTCGTTGAGCAGTGGTTTGTAGTTCTCCTTGAAGAGGTCCTTCACATCCCTTATAATTTGGATTCCTAGGTATTTTATTCTCTTTGAAGCAATTATGAATGGGAGTTCACTCATGATTGGGCTCTCTGTTTGTCTGTTATTGGTGTATAAGAATGCCTGTGATTTTTGCACATTGATTTTGTATCCTGAGACTTTGCTGAAGTTGCTTATCAGCTTGAGGAGATTTTAGGCTGAGATGATGGGATTTTCTAAATATACAATCATGTCATCTGCAGACAGGGACAATTTGACTTCCTCTTTTCCAAATTAAATATCTTTATTTCTTTCTCCTGCCTGATTGCCCTGGCCAGAACTTCCAACACTATGCTGAATAGGAGTGGTGAGAGAGGGCATCCCTGTCTTGTGCCCGTTTTCAAAGGGAATGCTTCCAGTTTTTACCTATTCAATATGGTATTGGCTGTGCATTTGTCATAAATAGCTCTTATAATTTTGAGATATGTCCCATCAATACCTAATTTATTGAGAGTTTTTAGCATGAAGCACTGTTGAATTTTGTCAAAGGCCTTTTCTGCATCTATTGAGATAATCATGTGGTTTTTGTCTTTCGTTCTGTTTATATGATGGGTTATGTTTATTGATTTGCATATGTTGAACCAGCCTCGCATCCCAGGGATGAAGCCCACTTGATCATGGTGGATAAGCTTTTTGATGTGCTGCTGGATTTGGTTTGCCAGTATTTTATTGAGGATTTTTGCATCGATGTTCATCAGGGATATTGGTCTAAAATTCTCTTTTTTTGTTTTGTTTCTACCAGGCTTTGGTATCAGGATGATGCTGGCCTCATAAAATGTGTTAGGGAGGATTCCCTCTTTTTCTATTGATTGGAATAGTTTCAGAAGGAATGGTACCAGCTCCTCCTTGTACCTCTGGTAGAATTTGGCTGTGAATCCATCTGGTCCTGGACTTTTTTTGGTTGGAAGGCTATTAATTATTGCCTCAATTTCAGAGCCTGTTATTGGTCTATTCAGAGATTCAACTTCTCCCTGGTTTAGTCTTGGGAGGGTGTATGTGTCGAGGAATTTATCCATTTCTTCTAGATTTTCTAGTTTATTTGCATGGAGGTGTTTATAGTATTCTCTGATGGTAGTTTGTATTTCTGTGGGATCGGTGGTGATATCCCCTTTATCATTTTTTATTGCATCTATTTGATTCTTCTTTCTTTTCTTCTTTGTTAGTCTTGCTAGTGTTCTATCAATTTTGTTGATCTTTTCAGGAAACCAGCTCCTGAATTCATTGATTTTTTGAAGGGTTTTTTGTGTCTGTATCTCCTTCAGTTCTGCTCTGATCTTAGTTATTTCTTGCCTTCTGCTAGCTTTTGAATGTGTTTGCTCTTGCTTCTGTAGTTCTTTTAATTGTGATGTTAGGGTGTCAATTTTAGATCTTTCCTGTTTTCTCTTGTGGGCATTTAGTGTGATAAATTTCCCTCTGCTCACTGCTTTAAATGTGTCCAAGAGATTCTGGTATGTTGTGTCCTTGTTCTCGTTGGTTTCAAAGAACATCTTTATTTCTGCCTTCATTTTGTTATGTACGCAGTAGTCATTCAGGAGCAGGTTGTTCAAGTTCCATGTAGTTGAGTGGTTTTGAGTGAGTTTCTTGATCCTGAGTTCTAGTTTGATTGCACTGTGTTCTGAGAGACAGTTTGTTATGATTTCTGTTCTTTTACATTTGCTGAGGAGTTCTTTACTTCCAACTGTGTGGTCAATTTTGGAATAAGTGCGATGTGGTGCTGAGAAGAATGTATATTCTGTTGATTTGGGGTGGAGAGTTCTGTAGATGTCTATTAGGTCCGCTTGGTGCAGAGCTGAGTTAAATTCCCGGATATTCTTGTTAACTTTCTGTCTCATTGATCTGTCTAATGTTGACAGTGGGGTGTCAAAGTCTCCCATTATTATTGTGTGGGAGTCTAAGTCTCTTCGCAGGTCTTTTGTTGACAGTGAGGTGTCAAATTCTCCCATTATTATTGTGTGGGAGCCTAAGTCTCTTTGTAGGTCTCTAAGGACTTGCTTTATGAATCTGGGTGCTCCTGTATTGGGTGCATATATATTTAGGATAGTTAGCTCTTCTCGTTGAATTGATCCCTTTACCATTATGTAATGGCCTTCTTTGTCTCTTGATCTTTGTTGGTTTAAAGTCTGTTTTATCAGAGACTAGGATTGCAACCCCTGCCTTTTTTTGTTTTCCATTTCCTTGGTAGATCTTCCTCCATCCCTTTATTTTGAGCCTATGTGTGTCTCTGCACATGAGGTGGGTTTCCTGAATGCAGCACACTGATGGGTCTTGACTCTTTTTCCAATTTGCCAGTCTGTGTCTTTTAATTGGAGCATTTAGCCCATTTACATTTCAGGTTAATATTGTTATGTGTGGGCCGGGCGCGGTGGCTCACGCTTGTAATCCCAGCACTTTGGGAGGCCGAGGCGGGCGGATCACGAGGTCAGGAGATCGAGACCATCCTGGCTAACACGGTGAAACACTGTCTCTACTAAAAATACAAAAAAATTAGCTGGGCGTGGTGGCGGGCACCTGTAGTCCCAGCTACTCGGAGAGGCTGAGGCAGGAGAATGGCGTGAACCCGGGAGGCGGAGCTTGCAGTGAGCCAAGATTGGGCCACTGCACTCCAGCCTGGGCTACAGAGCGAGACTCCATCTCAAAAAAAAATATATATATATTGTTATGTGTGAATTTGATCCTGTCATTATGATGTTAGCTGGTTATTTTGCTCATTAGTTGATGCAGTTTCTTCCTAGCATCGATGGTCTTTACAACTTGGCGTGTTTTTGCAGTCGCTGGTGCCAGTTTTTCCTTTCCATGTTTAGTGCTTCCTTCAGGAGCTCTTGTAGGGCAGGCCTGGTGGTGACAAAATCTCTCAGCATTTGCTTGTCTGTAAAGTATTTTGTTTCTCCTTCACTTACAAAGCTTAATTTGGCTGGATATGAAATGATGGGTTGAAAATTATTTTCTTTAAGAATGTTGAATATTGGTCCCCACTCTCTTCTGGCTTGTAGAGTTTCTGCCAAGAGATCAGCTGTTAGTCTGATGGACATCCCTTTCTGGGTAACCCAACCTTTCTCTCTGGCTGCCCTTAATATTTTTTCCTTCATTTCAACTTTGGTGAATCTGACAATTATGTGTCTTGGAGTTGCTCTTCTCGAGGAGTATCTTTGTGGCGTTCTCTGTATTTCCTGAATTTGAATGTTGGCCTGCCTTGCTAGATTGGGGAAGTTCTCCTGGATAATATCCTGCAGAGTGTTTTCTAACTTGGTTCCATTCTCCCCATCACTTTCAGGTACACCAATTAGACGTAGAATTGTTCTTTTCACATAGTCCCATATTTCTTGGAGGCTTTGTTTGTTTCTTTTTACTCTTTTTTCTCTAAACTTCTCGCTTCATTTCATTCATTTTATCTTCAATCACTGATACTCTTTCTTCCAGTTGATTGAATCGGCTACTGAAGCTTGTGCATTCATCATGTAGTTCTTGTGCCATGGTTTTCAGCTTCATCAGGTCATGTAAGGACTTCTCTACACTAGTTATTCTAGTTAGCCATTTGTCTAATCTTTTTTCAAGGTTTTTAGCTTCTTTGCGATGGGTTTGGACTTCCTCCTTTAGCTTGGAGAAGTTTGATCGTCTGAAGCCTTCTTCTCTCAACTCATCAAAGTCATTCTCCATCCAGCTTTGTTCCGTTGCTGGCGAGGAGCTGTGTTCCTTTGGAGGGGGAGAGGAGCTCTGATTTTTAGAATTTTCAGCTTCTCTGCTCTGTTTTTCCCCATCTTTGTCGTTTTATCTGCCTTTGTTCTTTGATGATGGTGATGTACAAATGGGGTTTTGGTGTGGATGTCCTTTCTGTTTGTTAGTTTTCCTTCTAACAGTCAGGACCCTCAGCTGCAGGTCTGTTGGAGTTTGCTAGAGGTCTACTCCAGACCCTGTTTACCTGGGTATCAGCAGCGGAGGCTGCAGAACAGCTAATATTGCTGAACAGCAAATGTTGCTGCCTGATCATTCCTCTGGAAGCTTAGTCTCAGAGGGGTACCCAGTCGTGTGGGGTATCAGTCTGCCCCTACTGGGGGGTGCCTACCAGTTAGGCTACTCGGGGGTCAGGGACCCACTTGAGGAGACAGTCTGTCCGTTCTCATATCTCAAACTCCGTGCTGGGAGAACCACTACTCTCTTCAAAGCTGTCAGACAGGGACATTTAAGTCTGCAGATGTTTCTGCTGCCTTTTGTTCAGCTATGACCTGCCCCCAGAGGTGGAGCCTACAAAGGCAGGCAGGCCTCCTTGAGCTGTGGTGGGCTCTACTCAGTTCAAGCTTCCTGGCTGCTTTGTTTACCTACTCAAGCCTCAGCAGTGGCAGGTGCCCCTCCCCCTGCCTCGCTGCTGCCTTGCAGTTCGATCTCAGACTGCTGTGCTAGCAGTGAGCGAGGTTCCCTGGGTGTGAGACCCTCCGAACCAGGTGCGGGATATAATCTTCTCGTGTGCCGTTTGCTAAGACCATTGGAAAAGCTCAGTACTAGGGTGGGAGTGACCCGATTTTCCAGGTGCTGTCTGTCACTGCTTCCCTTGTCCAGGAAAGGGAATTCTCTGACTCCTTGCACTTCCTGGGTGAGGCGATGCCTCGCACTGCTTTGGCTCACACTCAGTGGGCTGCATCCACTGTCCTGCACCCACTGTCCAACAAGCCCCAGTGAGATGAACCCGGTACCTCAGTTGGAGATGCAGAAATCACCTGTCTTCTGCATTGCTCACGCTGGGAGCTGTAGACTGGAGCTGTTCCTATTCAGCCATCTTAGAGCCACCTCTGTAATGACAAACTTTATCTCTACAAATGTTTTTTGCCTTAAAGTCTGTTTTGGCTTTATATTACTAGAGCTACCTCCACTTTCGTTAGGTTATTATTTTGTTGGCATATCTTTGTCTATTCCTTGACTTTCAGGCTTTTATATGCTTCTGCTTTGGATGTGACTTTTATACAGCATACAGCTGGTTTTAAACTTTGTTCTTAATCTAGTTAGACAATCTTTGTCTTTTAACTGGGGCATTTAGTCCATTTACTTTATTCTAATCACAAATACAATTTGGCTTTAATTATACGTTGTTATCTTATATTTGTTTCTATTTTGTATGTGTTTTTCTCCTTTACATTTTTTGAATTGGTTATTTTTTTCTCATTCTTTTTTTTTTTTTAATTTCTATCAGGAAAGTTTCTATCAGGAAAGTTTAAATTACCTCTCTATGTTTACAGTGGTGAACAATAAAAGTTCTTTGGGTGATTAAATTTCAACTACCACCCTCTGTCAGTATGTAATGCTGTTGTCATCTATTTTAACTCTACCTTGTTTCCGTAATCTTCATAGCACATTATTATTATTATTGGCATATTTGATTAATATTTGTTTAACTTTACTTACATATTTACCACTTTATTTGCAATGCCTTCTTACATCTCAGACCCTCTATCTGAGATCACTTGGTTTCTACATGAAGTACATTCATTAGAATTTTCTCTTTTTTTGAGGCGGAGTCTCGCTCTGTAGCCTAGGCTGGAGTGCAGTAGTGTAATCTCGGCTCACTACAACCTCCACCTGCCTGGTTCAAGCAATTATCCTGCCTCAGCCTCCTGAGTAGCTGGGACTACAGGCGCCCGCCACCACTCCTGGCTAATTTTTATATTTTTAGTAGAGACAGGGTTTCACCATGTTGGCCAGGATGGTCTCAAACTCCTGACCTCAGGTGATCTGCCCACCTCAGCCTCTGGAGGTGACCTGGGTCTGGAGTAGACCTCTAGCAAACTCCAGCATACCTGCAGCTGAGGGTCCTGACTGTTAGAATGAAAACTAACAAACAGAAAGGACATCCACACCAAAATCCCATCTGTACATCACCATTATCAAAGAACAAAGGTAGGTAAAACGACAAAGATGGGGAAAAAACATATCTGTCTTCTAGAACACACTGTCTTCTAGATTCTATTGTGATATGGTTTGGCTGGGTCCCCACCCAAATCTCATCCTTTTTTTTTGAGATGGAGTTTTGCTCTTGTCGCCCAGGCTGGAATGCAATGGCACGATCTTGGCTCACTGCAACCTCTGCCTCCCAGGTTTAAGTGACTCTCCTACCTCACCTCCTGAGTAGCTGGGATTACAGGCATGCACCACCACGCCCAGCTAATTTTTGTATTTTTAGTAGAGACAGGATTTCACCAGGTTGGCCAGGATGGTCTCAATATCTTGACCTCATGATCTGCCTGCCTCAGACTCCCAAAGTGCTGGGATTGCAGGCGTGAGCCACCACGCCCAGCCACAAATCTTGTCTTGAATTTCCGTGTGTTATGGGAGGGATCCAGTAGGAGGTAATTCAGTCATGGGGCAGGTCTTTCCCATGCTGTTCTCATGATAGTGAATAAGTCTCACAAGATCTGATGGTTATATAAAGGGGATTTCCCTGCACAAGCACACCTCTCTTTGCCTGTTGCCTTCCACGTGAGATGTGACTTGCTCCTCCTTGCCTTCCACCATGATTGTGAGGCTTTTGCAGCCACGTGGAACTGTAAGTCCAATTAAACCTCTTTCTTTTGTAAAGTCTCGGGTATGTCTTTATCAGCAACATGAAAATGGACTAATACACATTGTTACCATTGGAATGTTGCTATCTCTTTAACTGTGACTTTCTTAACATTAATCTGTCTCTTGTCTTTAGCTGCTTTTAAGATCTCTTCAGTGTTCTACATTTTCAGTATGATGTGTCTAGTTGTGAATTTCTTTTTGTTTATTCTGTTTGAGATTTATCAGGATTCTTGAAAGCTGAGGTTAGTTTGTTTCATCAGTTCTGGAAAGTGTTCAGTTCTTAACTCTATATTTTGCCATACTCCTTTTCTTTTCTGTCTTCTAAAACTCTGACCAAATGAGGTTATACCTTTTCCCTCTACCCTTCATATTGCTTTTGCTTAGCCTTTATATTTGACATCACTTTGTCTCTCTGAGCTGGGTCCTTGATAGTATGTTTCATTCTCTCTTTCAATGTATTAAGTATTATTTTCACAGATGTATAATTTTTCTGCTAAAATTGGCCTCTTGACTTTCATTTCAATTGTTACATTTATCATTTTTCTAAAAAATAGAAATAAATTTTGTTTGCTTTTTTAAATATGCAAATTATTTATCATCAAGCTTCTACTTTTTATTTCTTGAAACATATTTAACATACTTATTTTATATTCTATGAGAATTTCTATATTTGAAGTTTTAGAGACTCTAGTTCTACTATCTTGTTTATGCTAGCAACTACTCATGATGTATTTACAGATTTTTGACAATGAGCTGCTCGCTTTCCTTGGAACCTTATTTATAAAAATTCTCTGAGGACTCGGCTGAAGAGCAATTTTTCCATAAAAGGTTTAAATGTGCTTCTTTCAGTTGCCATGAACACCATTATTCTGGAATTAGTTAAATTAATTTTTTTAGCATATCACTTTTCAGACCACCTTGTGAATTCAGCTGGCAAATGGCATGGGCTAGTAATGGTTAGGAATTCACAGGAGAGTATGTTATTCAACTAGTTGCCAACCTTAGGAACATTTTCCTTGCAGACTGCTTGGGGGAGCCTCACTTGAGGTAGTATTTTACCTTTACTCTAGTTATAGCATTTCAGTCCCAGACTTACAGTGGGGTGGGAGTGTCTCGTTAAATTCCACACCTTAGGTGGGCCCTGAGTTGTATCCTCTCCTCCCAAGTCATAGGAACCCTTGACAACTCATACACATATTCAGGAAGTTTGGCAAATGCCCTCAAAGTGAATGAGAACTCCAGGGTAGAAGTCCTGGTTTCCATCTTCTCTTGGTCTTGGACCTGGATATTCCTGCTGGCCTGCTGCCTTTTTTTTTTTTTTTTTTTTTTTTTTTTTTTTTTTTTTTTTGAGACAAGGTGTTGCTCTTTCACCCAGGCTAGAGTGCAGTGGCACACTCACTGCTCACTGCAGCCTCAACCTCCTGGGCTCAAGTCATTCTCCTGCCTCAGCTCCCCCAGCACTGCAAGTGACTGGGACTACAGGCATGTGCCACCACACCTGGCTAACTTTTGTAGTTTTCGTAGAGACGAGGTTTTGCCATGTTGCCCAGGCTGGTCTCAAACTCTTGGGCTCAAGTGATCCTCCCACCTCGACCTCCCAAAATGCTGGGATTACAGGTGTGAGCCACAGTGCCTGGCCCCTGCTTTTTTCATCAGCTTACAGCAACATTGAAGAATGTAAGAAATGAAACTCTTATTTGGATTTAAGTTCTATGTCTGTGTTTTATTCACAAGTAATCTTTCCATACCACATCCAGAAGTCCTTTGCATTTCATCTCAGCCTATTCATTTCCAGAGTCATCTGTCTACATTTCCTTGAATCCATATATTCTTATACTTCATTGTCCCAGGCAAAGGCTTAAGGAGATTTTCATCTAGATCTCATAATAGATCATTTCTAGAAGTAGGTGCTTCCTTTAATTTCAGGAAAGTGTTTTCTTTAACTCGGGAATCAGGACACCATTGCTGTAGCTTCTAGTAAGGTGGTGGGGATGACCTTGTGGCTTCCGACCAGTTGCAAGTAGTAAGTCTCAATTGTAGGAACAGTCAAAAGGAAGTAGAGTCAAAAGAAATACTAAGGAAAATAGTTTTCTTTCAAAGTGGCCTGAAGAAGAAAGAGGCTCTATCCCATTGGAATAAAGAAAAGGATTTCCACAGCCATGTTTGAGCAAATAAGTGACAAGCATAGTTTCCATATCTTGGTCAACTAAAGGCTGGAGAACATTAACATCCATTTGATTTGACTACTATTTCCTCCTGATAACACAGTACATATCTTTTGTGTCTTTCAGAAAGTAAAACCCTTATTAGTGCAGTCTAGAACGACCATGACAGGTACATCCTCTTCAAGTCATTGTACATCTTCAGTAAGTAGCTTATTTTTCTCTATTAAATATTTACTGAGTTAATATTATTCAACTTAAGTAATGAAAAGTTTTGGTTCACTTACAGAGAGACAGTAAGCATGTGGATGTAGTCAGTGATCAGGCATCCCTTCAACTTTCACCAAAAGGTAAGAATCTTTATTGTTGGAAATGAGGTTCACACCAGAATGGCTACTTAGTCTAGATTAACTTTGCTTTTCTTTTTTACCCTGAGGTATTTGGTATTCTGGGTGAATGCATGACTTTTTTCAGCTAATTTATAAAATTATTGCACAGATAAACTGAATAAAAGAATACTAATATATACTTCTGACTACTGATCACTGCTAATTGAAAATCAATCTATGCCAGGCCCAATGGCTTATGCCTGTAATCCTAGCACTTTTGGAGGCTGAGGGAGGATCACTTGAAACCAGGAGTTTGAGATCAGCCTAGGCAACATATAAGACTCTACCTACAAAAAAAAAAAATACAAAAATACAAAAATTAGCCAGATGTGGTGGCATGCACCTGTAGTCCCAGCTACTCAGAAGGCTGAGGATTTGCTTGAGCTAAGGAGGTCAAGGCTGCAGTGAGCCAAGATCATGCCACTGTACTCCAGCCTGGATGACAGAGTGAGACCTTGTCTTTAAATTAAAAAAAAAAAGTTATACTTCAAAACCAGAAACTGCCTTAGTTGGAATCTCATTTCTTGTTTTAAATTAAACTGCCAACAAACCTGAAGCTCCTGTTAAATTCCTAATTTTTTCTGACTTAATAATTAGAAGAAAAGTAGACTGGGCCCGGTGGCTCACACCCGTAATCCCAGCACTTTGGGATGCTTGAGTCCAGGAGCTCTAGACCAGCCTGGGCAACCTGGCTGTCTAACCCTCCTGAGTCACTGGGACAACAGGTGAGTATCACCATGCCCACCTGATTTTTGTTTGTTTGGTTGATTTGTTGGTTTTTTTTAGAGATGAGATTTTGTCATGTTGCCCAGGCCGAAATTATTTCTAAAGCATCTTAATGTACTCACATTTTATGGTAAACATGTGGATTAATGAATTTAGTTGGCTTGAAATTTTTTTTTAACTTTAGATTCCAGGGGTACATATGCAGATTCACTGTGTAGATGTATCGCATGATGCTGAGGTTTGGGCTTTGATGGAACTCATCACCCAATTAGTGAACGCAGTATGGGATAGGAAGTTTTTCAACCCTTACCTTCCTCCCTCCCTCCTTTTGGAGACCCTGGTGTCTGTTATTACCATCTTTATGTCCCTGTGTACCCAATGTTTAGCTCTTATAAGTGAGAACATGCAGTATTTGGTTTTCTACTTCTATATTAATTCACTTATGGCCTGCAATTTTAGTTAGGAAGTTTAATTAACCATAGAATTCCATTCCCTAAAAATTCAGTTGAGGATTTTGCCTTGAAAATTGACTTTCCCTACCCAACAAAACCATTTTGCAAAGGTCCATTTGAAGTAACACAAATAAATTTTGATGGCCACATGACACATAAGGCAGCCCCACTGAAACAAACACCATCACTCCCTTTTCTAAGCCCTGAAAATGCAAAATGTAGAGTTATTGCCGCTCTGTCTACTGAAAATCCTCCTAAAACCTATTAGCTCACTTTTTTGCCTTACTAATAAAATTGAATATAAATATGTTTTATGAGCCATAATTTTACAGTGTGCTATAAGGCTCATCATTCTGAATATTAATCAGCACTATAGAGGAGTCATAAGATAAAATGCTCACACCACATGCCTGTGGACATAACCATGAAATTTCCTTGTATTCAATCTCAGATACAGCTTTGACATATAATGTTCTTCCGTCTGAAGATAGTTTTGGGAAATAATCCAGTTAACAAAAATTTCTTATTAATTGGTTCCAGTTAATCCAAAATTTACTAGAAATAAATTTCCTATTTTTACTGAATAAAAACAACTAAATGCATGTTAAGAGGAAAGCTGAATTACTAATTTTCTAATTTGGGGAGTAAATGAATCTTCTCTTTAGAAAGCATGATCTTTAGTGGTAATGCCTTGCAGGTGGCTTTCAGGCTGGACATTTAAAGGGCCAAAATAGCTTTGTGCAGTGGCAATATTGCAGCCAATAAGGTTTATCCGAGGTGCAATTATTGCTAATCAAAGGGCCAAATTAGCCAAGATTATTGCTAGTCTTCACCAAACAAGTTATTCCAAGCTCCCAAAGTACTTTACAAGGTTGAGTACCCTCTTCAGACCCCCCGGAAATAGTTTAATACATTATTAATGCCTTCAAGCACTAATTCAAAAATACCTATTAAAGAGGTATTAGGTATTGATATGGTTTGGATTTGTGTCCCCGCCCAAATCTCACGTCCAGTTGGAGAAGGGGCCTGGTGGGAGGTGATTGGATTATGGAGGCTGATTTCCCCCTTACTGTTCTCATGAGATCTGATGGTTTAAAAGTGTGTGGCACTTCACTATCTCTCTCCCTCGCTCTCTCCTGCTCCTCCATTGTAAGACATGCTTACTTCCCCTTCCACCATGATTGTAAGTTTCCTGAGGCCTCCTAGCCATGCATCCTGTTACGCCTGTGAAACTGTCAGTCAATTAAACCTTTTTTCTCCATGAATTAGCCAGTCTCCAGTAGTTCTTTATAGCAGCATGAGAATGGACTAATACAGGTACATAAAGCATAAGGGGTTACTATAACCTATTTGGTAACAGATACCAACCGAACACTTTAAAGTTAAAATGCATTCCATTTTTAAATATGTAAATAGGATAGGAACATTAATATTTAAAATATCCTATGGAATATTATCCTTTCTGTTACAGAATCCTCAGTGTTGGCATCAAAGGTTGAACTTCTTAGGCTATACTTTCACACCACAAAATACTTTGTGAAATTATGTATAACTAGCATTCAGTAGATATACGTAATGTTCTAAATGCCTTTCACGTTTTTACTTTAATCCTCACAAAAACCTGATGAGATGGGTACTCTTGCTTTCCCCCATTTTACAGATAAGACCACTGAATACAGAGAGGTTTGTAAACTGCTAGGTTTATATTGCAAATAAGTAGAGCAGCTGGATTCAAATCCAATGTAGGCTAAGGGTCCGTGCTAATCCCCACTCAATTATTTTCACCTGCCCCAAGATTCATGCATGACAACATGGAAAAGATCCCATTTTCAATAAAACACAGTGTGGAAAATCCATGGTGTAACAGAGGGAACCTGGGCTTTGGAGGCTGACAGAGTTTCCAAGCTCAGGTGACTACTTACTCACTGGTGCCTTCATCTTAGTGCTCCCTGTTGTGTAAAACAGACATGGCAACCCCACCTCATAGGTTTTTTATGAGGATGAAGTGAGATCATATATGTGACATGCCTAGCTAATTCCTCTCTCTACCTGTCCTCTTGGGCTGTTCATAGTATAATCCCAAGCTAAAGCCTTGCAAATCTATATTTTAATCTCCCCATGAAAGCAATGATGCCCTAAACAGTAGGCTAATAAATTAAAACAGCTAATCTCTACTGCTTTTTTTTCTTGAGATGGGGCATTGCTCTGTCATCCAGGCTGGAGTGCAGTGGTCCAGTCATGGCTCACTGCAGTCTCAAATTCCTGGGCTCAAGTGATCCTCCTGCCTCAGCCTTCTGAGTAGCTGGAACTACAGGCACACGCCACCACCACATCAAGCTAATTTCTTTATTTTTTGTAGAGACAGGGTCTCACTATGTTGCCTAGACTGGTCTCAAACTCTTGGACTTAAGCTATCCTGTTGCCATACATACTCTTTCAAAGTGCTAGAGATTACAGGCATGAGCCACTGTGTCCAGCCTCCTTTGCTTCTTTAATAGCTGATTTTCTACCAGGCCTAAGTAAAAACTAAAATCTAGCAATAGTATCGAAATGTACAGTATATATTTTGAAAAGAGTAAAGTAAAATATAAAATATAATTTAAAATAATGTTATATCGGTGATACGTCATTCCTAGGCCGGTTGAAAATGACTTTTTGTTATGTTGCAAGTTCTAAAAATTCTAAACAGAACAAGAAAGTCAACTGGTGCATGCAACATAGAAAGTTTGAGACAAATAAATCCTGGTTACACTAAGGGGATTTAAAAAATGAGGTACAATACTATCTGCAACATTTCAAAGCAGTTTTTATGCAGTAGTAATTATCCAAGAGAGCACAGGTAACATTATTAATTTGTTTGCTACTTACTTGTGATAAAATTTGGGATCTGAGCTGCCCATTGTGTACTGTGCACTGCCACAGATTTTATGTACTCAAGAAGACCTTTCTCACAGTCCAGTAATTAAGTGCTATTGACATTGTAATCTTTGGAAATTTTCTTAATGAGCCCAAAAGACACGAATCTTATAGATAAAACCTCAAAGTAACAGTGACTCTTTAAGTGGCTTGTCAGGAAGAGAAAGCTCAAACATCAGTATCTGAAACACAGGAGAAACCCAAATTTAAACCTAGATTACATTGTGTTGTTAATTCTCTGAGACTTCTAGGGAAGAAACATCCAGGGGGTGATCTGAAAAGGGTTTTAAAGGACAGAACGATCATAATATATTAGATATAATTTAAAATCTTTCTTTTTACCCTTTGAAGTTTTGGACCCAAGATGTATTTTCAGTAAGTATATTTTGCACTGATTTATAAAAATAAATATTGTTTGAAAGTGAAGTTCAGTTGCCCCTGTTGTTTTAAATACAAAAACAAGTTTTAAAATCACGTAAGAAATTGGAAGTTAGATAAGAGATAAAAAGAAGTTTCAGGTGTAAGTGTTAGCATTGTTTTATATATTATCTCTAGACTGTCAGCTATAATGGATATAATTTGTTAAGGTTTTCAGATTCATATTCAAGTGCACATTTTATAATATTACAATGTATATCCAAACAATATATTTCACATATAATTGATGGCCATAAAAATGTTAGAAGGAATTAATCAATGAATTGTGAGTTAAGTACCAGGACTAACCTGATTTATTAAATATAATGTATTACGGGGTCTGTAAATGTTAATTTCACTGCCACCAACTTTTCCATTACTTCCCTTATTACTGTCAGTTACCTATTATTCAAATTTTATATTTCTAGGTTATACATGTCATCTTTGTCTTTGAAACTTGTGCTAATTCTCAACTACCTTTTCTTAGGAATTTCCCTTGCTTTTTATACGTTTATTTAGAGATATTTTCTATTAATACTTGAGGCATATAATTTAGCATATTAGATGATAAATTAAAACCTGGGGCTGGGAGTGGTGGCTCACACCTGTAATCCCAGTACTTTGGGAGGCCAAGGCAGGTGGATCTGTTGTGCTCAGGAATTTGAGAACCACTTGAGCAACATGGGGAAGCCCCGTCTCTACAAAAAAAAAAAAAAAAAAAAAAAATTAGCCTGGTGTAGTGATGTGCACCTGTAGTCCCAGCTACTAGGGAAGCTGAGGTGGGAAGATCACCTGAGCTCAGGGAGGTGGAGGCTGCAGTGAGCCATGATGGTGCACTGCACTTCAGCCTGGGCAACAAAGACTGTCTCAACACAAACAAACCAATAAAAACCTGGAAGATCAGCAGCCTGTCTCTCAATTTTTCCTTCCAAATAGAGCGAATTCTGAATGGTATAGAAATTGGTTAGGATGACCAACTGGATTAGAGAAGTGATGACAAAAATAAGAGGCTCTCTCTGTAACTCAGGCTCTGTCCATAGGTCACATTGGGATTGAAAAATGTTAGAAATGAAAAGGGAAGGCAACCCATATGCTTTGAAAATACAGTGTAAATCTTTGAAATAAATAGGCAGGTAATTACTTTAAATTTGCAAGATCATAAAAATTTAGTAGACAAAAAGGTTAGGCTAATACCTATTAAAATGTCCCTTATTAATTTGATGGACTGTCTTATTTCAGTCTAGTGATGTTTTTAAGCATCCATAGACAATATTTCATTTAATAAATACCACTAATCACATTCCCTATGACACCTACACCTGGTGCTTAAAGCTCTCTAAAGCACGAGGCAGGAGACAAGAATGTTTCTGGTGTGTGTTGTTAGTCCAGTTGAGCCATGAGTTGGATTCCAGCAGCTTCTCTGCCCTGTGACAATGATTTCATCCCAAACCTTGCTGCCTGGTTGCAGACTGATATTGTGGTCATTTAAGAGGCATTATAAACCATATAAGCCATTATGGTAGTAACAAAATACTGAGAAAGGGTTTAATTAGTGCAGAGACAAGTGGGTATTAACTTTTTAATTTAGGAATGAGTCTGCTGGCAAAATGTTACAGGATATTATACATGGATTCATACAAATCCATGGGCTTACCAAGTGTACTCTTAACTGAGTTTGACATGACATCTTCGTATATGAAAGGTACCATATTAATATTCCTTTCAGCTGCAGGAACCCCCATTTCAGAAATTGTGGGAATAAACTGAGATCAGAAAAGTGGTATTTATGAAGTGTTGGCTTCTACAAATGTCACTGGGTTTCAATCTTCAGCTTATCACATTCCTGTCTTGTTCAACTTCTTTAATCAAAGTTGCCCATCTTCAAATAAACAATCACATGGAAAAAAAGATGTTACAGGAAGGAAGTATTTTGTCTATTATTAAATTCTACACAAATGTGAGCTACAGTTGATCGAAAAACGATGAAATAATTTTATTTATAGACATAGTTAATGTAGAAACTTTTTTATTATGAAATCTTTCAGATATTAAGGGAATACAGAGAATTATATGTCGAACATCACCTGGCTCTATTAGATTTTGCCATGCTTGAGTCATAAAAGTAAGACAGTGAACACCGAGTTGATATCATTCCTCCTTCTCTCCCCAGAGGTAACCACTGCCTTGATTTTAGAGTTTGTCAATCATACATATTTTATATCACTACACAGACACACACTCTTATACATGTACAAACAATTTATAACATCATTTGGCATGTTTTCAAGCATTATATCCATGATGGTGGAAGTATGTGTTCTTAATTTTTACCTATAAATGTTTTTGAAATTTATTTACAGCATTTTGCTGTATGTAGCTTGAATTCATTTATTTTACCTGCTGTATAGTATATTCCATTGTATAGTATGAATATTCTACAATATATTCATTCTGCTGTTGATGGGAATTCAGAAGATTTTCAATTTGTTAGATTCATAAATAGCTGCTATTTCTCATAGTGTACATGTGTGAGAGGTTCACTAAATACCTAGAAGAGGAGCTGCTGAGTTCTAGTAACTTTACTAGATAGTGTCAGAATGTGCTAGTAATTGGTTACACTACTTTACACACGTATCAGTAGGTTATGAGTTTGTATTGTTCTATTTTCCTACTAACACTTGGAGTTGCCATATTTTTAATTTTTGCTGATATAATGGGTGTGAAATTGCATTTTATTCTTTTTTTGAAATTCCCTGATAACTAGTAAGAATAATTTTTTATGTTTATTAACCATTTTAGTTTCCTCTTCTATGAATTGCTTGGTGCTAGAAGTAGATGATTTTTCTATAATTGGGTGGTTCTTTTTTATAGGAGTCTATACATTCTGAACATTATCTCTTTGTTAGTTTCACGCTTCACAAATATCTTCTTCCTGTCTTAATGCACTGGCTAGAATTTCCGGTATTGTAATAGAGCAGTCGGTGGCACCCTTTTTTGGTTTCTCTCTCTAACAGGATAATTTCTAAAGTGTCATCATGAAGTATGATGTTTATTGTAGGTTTGTGATAGCTATTCTTTAATCAAGTCACTAAAGTTCTCTTCTATAGCAGGTGCTGAAAGTTTTTATAACAAACTGATGGCTAAGCTTTACCTGGTTTTCCCCCTTTACCTATTAAGCTGATAACTGTGGTCGTTCTCCTTTAATCTGTTAATGTTGAAATACATTAATACATTTTCTCATGTTAAATTATACTTATATTTCTTAACTTTCGTGTTGATAATTAATTTTAATTTCCTGGTCTTTTATTTAGAATTTTCCTTCTGAGTTTGGTCTATATTTTTTTTCCCTGAATTCCCATTATGTAGTTTGGATATAAAGGCTGTACTCAACTCAGTAGAAAGGATTACCTTCTTCTACCTCTTCTTTCAGACGATTAAAGTTAGTATATAATAGATATCTCAGCCGGGCATGGTGGCTTACACTTTGGGAGGCAGAGGCAGACGGATCGTGAGGTCAGGAGTTTGAGACCAGCCTGACCAACATGGTGAAACCCTGTCTCTACTAAAAATACAAAAATTAGCCTGGTGTGGTGGTGCACACCTGTAATCCCAGCTACTCAGGAGGCTGAGGCAGGAGAATCTCTTGAACTCGGGAGGCAGAGGTTGCAGTGAGCCGAGATCGTGCCACTGCACTCTGGCCTGGGCAAAAGAGTGAGACTCTGTCTCAAAAAAAAAAAAAAAGATATCTCTTCTTTGATGGTGTGAAAAATTTGTCAAATTGGACCTAGTGTCCTTTGTGAAGGTGAGAGAGATTTTCGAATACAAATTTAATTGCTTTAATAGCTGTTAGTGTTCTATTTTTTTATTGAGTCAATTGCAGCAACATTTTTTCTAGGCAATCCATTTGATCTAGGTTTTCAAATACATTGAAATAAACTTGTTCATTGTATTCTCCTATTAATTCAAAAATATCTGTAATTATGCCCCTTTTCTGCCCCTGATGTTTTCTTTTTTCTGAGACAGAGTCTTGGTCTGTCGCCCAGGCTGGAGTGCAGTGGCAAGATCTCAGCTCACTGCAATCTCCGCCTCCCAGGTTCAAGCGACTCTCCTGCCTCAGCCTCCCAAGTAGCTGAGATTACAGGTGCGTGCCACCACGCCCAGCTAATTTTTATATTTTTAGTAGAGACAGGGTTTCGCCATGTTGTCCAGGCTGGTCTCGAACTCCTGACATCAAGTGATCTGCCCACCTCAGCCTCCCAAAGTGCTGGGGATTACAGGCATGAGCCACTGCACCCAGCCTCTCCCTGATGTTGTTTTATATATTTACCATATGTTTGTTCTTAATCCTGTCAAAGTGTTATATGATTTTTAGTCTTTTCTAAAGTACTAATTTTTGGTTTATTAATTTGCTCTGCTTTTTTTGGTTGTTGGACTTTTGTGTTTCTCTGCTATTTCCTTCCATTTTTAAAAGATATTTCTGTTTTTTCCTCTAGCTTACTCATTTTTTATTTTTATTACATATTAATAAATGCATTTATGACTCTAAAAATGTTTTAGTTGCATCCCATAAATTTTGACAGCACTTTAACTGCTGCTTAACTCTAAATATTTTATTCCATCATGATTGTCTCTTTAACAGAGATTTTTAAATATGCTTCGCTGAGATTGCTTTACCTTTAATTAATGACTCCTAATTTCCTTGTAACCTTTCTATTAGCTCGTATTATTAATTTGGTAGTTCAGACATGCTTTATTCTTCTAATTTATTGTATGCCTAATCTCTTATGTTTTCTGAAACAGAAATATAAAAATATCTTTCTATGACTGAAGATTGATCAGTTTCTCTTAGTAATTCTGTCAGTTTTTTGTTATACATTTTAAAGCTGTGTTAAATGCTTCCTAGTTTATCATATTTTTTCTTGGTGGATTGTTGCATACACTGGCCTCTTTAACCCTGGTAATTCTTTGATGTCTTAAATTCTATTGTATCTTATATCAATAACATTATAATAGCTTTCATATTAGTAGTATTTGCATTGTATCTTTTTCATTTTTTTCAATATTTTTATGATTATATTGGATTTTTCTCTTTTAAACAACTTAAAATGATACCTTTTTTCTTTTTAGTTCTCTTTGATAAAATCCACTTTTTAACAGGTGAATTTATTGTTTACAATTGTGATTATTGATATATTTGGACTTATTTTTATTACCTTATCTTTGTATTTTCTGATATTCTGCTTTACTTTCTATTCTTTCTTGCTTTCTTTTAGGTTGATAACGTTTTCTGTATTTTGTTTCCCCCTTGCTGATTCGAAAGCTGAAAGCTGTGTTTCTTTTCTTTTATTGTATATGTTTATATGTGCGTATGTTTAGTACATGTGTATGTTTAGAGTATCATTACTTCAATAATTTGCTTTGTGAGGGCCTGTTGATGGTAAATTCTGTTTGCCTTAATTTTTACCTCACTCTGGATGGTAATTTAGCAAGACATGAAATTCTAGGTTGGCAGTTATTCTTTCCTCCACATTTTCTTTTGTATCATCACCGTTCAGCCTCTACTTAGGATTATAAGAAGTCTGGTGTCAATTTTCCAATCATTTGTAGTTATTTAGTGTTTTCTTTATGGTGTTCAATGTATCCAGTGGTGTATTTATCTTTATCAATATTCACAATAAAATTTGGATCTGATGATTCATGTATTTCTTTACTTCTAGAAATCTCTCAGCTACTACCTTTTCAAATATTGCTTGTACATTTTCTATGCTTACTTCTTCTGAAGCACTACTCAATCTGTTCTCCATGCCTCCAATCTACATTTTCTAATTTTTCTTTGTTGTGCATATGGGTGAATTCTTCAATAGTACCTTCCAACTTTCAAATTCTCTTTTCAGCTATGCCAATTTATCCCGTGTTTTAGTGTTTCATTTTAGTGACTCTTCTATTTCCAAAAATTTTAATTGGTTCTTTTTCAAAGCCACTGTTCTTGTTTTACTCTGGGCTATCTTGTATCATAATTTGTTTTTCCTTTTTTATGATAATTATCATTAAACATGAACTCTTTGAACATACTAAGCATAAGTTTTAAAATCTTTGTCATACTGTTTCATCAACTTAAATTTACCTGGAGTGAATTCATGTTCTGATAGTTTATCTTGCTTTTGTCTTGCCTAGCATTCTATCCTTTGTTTATTTTGGAACTTAGGTTTGCATGCTCAAGTCTCTCTCTCTCTCTCTCTCTCTCTCTGTCTCAATACAATATTTCCTGAATATAGTTCTGTGACTGCTTCTTGTGCCTCTCTTACTGCCAGTTTACAGCCAGTTCTTATAAGTTTGGGGGTGCCTACTTTGCTGTGACATGAAGGGTCCTGAAGACTCCAAGCCAGCAGGTGGTCTAGCTCAGTTCCTCTGCACGAAGTGAGTCTGTGACCTCTAACCTTCCTAGGCTCATAGCTCACTACAAAGCCATAGCCCAGGTTAAAAACCATTGTCGTTGTTGTTGTTTCTCAACTTTCTTTCATTAAAGTTTCTGCCTTCAAGAAGTGAATTTGTTCTTCCACCCAGCATGGAGCACATTTAGCATCTGTTACCAAATATGAGCTTTATTCTTGACCATCAGGATGGGTTTCTGCAGCTGAAACAAGAGACGTGTGGTTTGGGCTATGTATTCCTTTGCTAAGGCCACCATAACTACCACAAACCAGGTGGCTTCAACCACAGAAATTAATATTCTCACAGTTCTGGAGGCTGGAAGTCTGAAATCAAGGTGAGGTTGGTTTATTCTGAGGACTATGAGGGAGAATCTGTCCCATGACTGTCTCCTAGCTTCTGGTAGTCCTGAGTTTCCTTTACTTGTAGATGACATTCTCCCTGTGTCTTCACATTGCCTTCCCTTTACCTACATCTCTGCGTTCAAATTCCTGCTTTTTATAAGGACACAGACATATTGGGTTAAGGTCCACCCTAATGACCTCATCTTAATTTGATCATCTGCAAAGACCCTATTTCTAAATAAGCTCACATTTATAGGTACTGGAGGTTAGGACTTCAGCATCTTTAGGGAGACACAATTCAGTTCCTAACAGGCTGGCTCGTTACTTCACATTTCGTTACAAGAGACATGTTTATCTTGTTCTCCCAGTATGTCTTTTTGTTTTTCTTTTTAAATTTTATCTATCAGGCCCATATGGAGTCCTAAATCATGAACTCACTATACCATTGTTCTCTCTTCTTCCCCCACCAAAAAAATCCTATGTGTTCAAATCAGTTCTCTTCATGTTCTGGATAAAAGAAACTTCATTTGATTTCTACCTTATTTTATTTAGTTTAAGAACACTTTATCTTTGTAAACAACTGCACGGTTATTGTTATCCCAGGTATCCAAAGCATACGTTAAGTACCAGTCATTTTTTTAAAGAACACTTTTAAAGTCTCTGTTGTATCTTCATAAAAGTCTTTTCCTTGTGTATCCTGTCTGTGACCTAGGCAGTAAGTTGCCTTCTCTGGAAAAGCATGTGTTACGGGTTGAATTATGATACCACACACACACACACACACACACACACACACACACACACACACCGCCTCACAGGAATATGTTGAGACTTTAATCCCAGGCTCCTATGAATGTAATCTTATTTAGAAATAGAGTCTCTGCAGATGTAATTAAGCCAAGGTCTTCTAGGTGGACTCAATTCAATATAGCTAGTGTCATAAGAGGAACACGTCCTGTGAAGACAGAAACACACAGGGAGACACCATGTGACGGCAGAGACAGAGATTGGAGTGATGCAACCACAAGCCAAGGACTGAGAAGGATCGGTGGCCACGACCTGAAGCTAGGAGGAGGCAAGGAAGGATTCCACCCAGGGTCTCAGGGGGAGCATGGCCCTACAAATTTCAGACACCTTGATTTTGAACTTCTAGCCTCCAGAACTGAGACAATTCTTTTCTGTTGGTTTCAGCCACCCAGTTTGTGCTACTTTGTTATGGCAGCTCTAGCAAGCAAATACAAGGTAACAATTTAATAACTTCGATGGCACCACATTAAATAATTGATACCCACTATTCCAAATGAGTTCAGTGGCAGTATGTTTTCACTTTGTATTAAGACTTAGGGTAAGGAGTTCTGCCATTCAGTGCTCACCATAAAAGAGATATGTTCCCTTGATCAGTTAGAAAGCTACTTCTTTGAAGCTTCAACATATGTTCTAGCATTAAGGAATCAAATGTGACAAGGCTTGTGTAAAAATGTGCCTGCCACTTTCCTAGCAGATAGCAAGTGATCTATATATGTTTGATAAAACTGAGTCTGAGGCCAGGCATGGTGGCTCACACCTGTTATCCTCCCAGTACTTTGGGAGGCCGAGTTGCGCAGATCACTTGAGGCCAGGAGTTTGAGACCATCCTGTCCAACATGGTGAATCCCCGTCTCTACTAGAAATACAAAAATTATCCGGGCATGGTGGCAGGCATTTGTGGTCCCAGCTACTTGGGAAGCTGAGGTGGAAGGATCACTTGAACCCAGGCAGTGGAGATTACAGTGAGTCGAGATCACACCACTACATTCCAGCCTGGGTGACAGGGCAAGACTTCGTCTCAAAAAGGAAAAAAAAAATTGAGTCTGAGGTTACCTCCATTTAGACTTAGAACTTAGGTTATGGTCTCACAATATCCCTATTTGTCCTGGAGAACACCATCATGTCCAGTACTCTCTTCCATAAATGTGCCCATGCCTCCTTTTCTTACTCTCTCCTTCGCTTCCTCTGCAAGCAGCTGCCCTCTGCCCCTCCTTCCTTTTGATGTGAACCTGCTTGAGGGAAATCAGAACCTACTTGCTCCCCTTCTCTGGCTCCAGTTTCCTCCACTTTTCTCCTGGCTTCATTGCCCTCTGGCACTGCCATCAACTGGGTCACCAGAATCTGACAAATGGCAAATACAATTTCTAGTCCTCATCTCACTTGACCTCACCCCAGGATTTTGTTACTGCTAAGCATTCCTTAATTCTTTTTTTTTTTTTTTTTTTTTGCCAAAATCTGGCTCTATTGCCCAAGCTGGAGTGCAGTGGTGCAATCTTGGCTCACTGCAACCTCCGCCTCCTGGGCTAAAGTGATCCTTCCACTTCAGCCTCTCAAGCAGCTGGGACCACAGGTGTGCGCCACCACGCCCAGTAAGTTTTTATATTTTTGGTAGAGACAAGATTTCGCCATGTTGCCCAGGCTGGTCTTGAACTCCTGAGCTCAAGCGATCCACATGCCTTGGCCTCCCAAAGTGCTGGGATTACAGGCTTGAGCCACTGTGCCTGGCCCCTTAATTTTTTTGTGAATAGCTCTATTGAGATATAATTGACAAATAAAAATTATATATACTCAAGAGAAATGATCACCACAGTCAAGCTAACTGGCATATTTATCATTTGACCATTTTCTTCCTCTCTGTCTCTTCTTCTTTCATCCTTCTCCTCTTCCTCCTCCTTTTATGATGAGAACACTTAAGAGCTACCTACCCTCTTAGCAAATTTCAAGTATACAATACAGTATGGTTAAATAGTTACTCTGCTATACATTAGATCTTCAGAATTTATTCATCTCACAGAACTGAAACATTGTCTCCTTCACCTTAATTCTCCAAACACTCTCCTCTTGACCTCCAAGACACCAACCTGTCCTGGTTCTCCTCCTCCTATTCAGAGCGCCCTTCTCAGTCTCTCCTGCTTGATCAATTTTGCCCCTGCTCTGTGTCTTAAATGTTGAGGTTGCTAAGGATTTCATATTTCGCTTCACTTTTTCACACTTTGTTATTCCCTGTTGAATCCTTCAGCAGATCTCTATGGCTTTCAAGATAAAATCAAGTTCTTCAGTTTAGCCTACAAGACAATTCATAACCCCTCCCTCTCCCTTATGTGAGCTTTCTAACCTAGTGGTCACAAATGACTTGCAGTTCCCTGCTGTTTCATGCTGTTCCAAGCACCTGTGCCTGTACACATGCCTTCGTCTAGGTGGTGGGTCTTCTGCCTGGTCTCGCTGAGCTTCTGTGTTCACCTGGTTATTGATGGCCTTATGCTGGCTGTCTGCTGGGGTGACAGGGGTAACCAGACCTCATGTCCCTCATTATCAAGTAGGCTAAGCCAAGCTTGCTTTCATGGCGGTCTCAGGGTTCTCCAGAGCAGCAAGAGAGCAGGTTCCAATGCACAAGGATTATTCAAGTCTCTGCTGGGGTCACATTTGCTCTTATCCCATTAGCCAAAGCAAGACACAGGGCCAAGACCAGAGTCAATGTGTGAGGGAACTGCAAAGGCTGTGGTTAACAAGTGGAACACACTACTTAGCCTTCTAGGTTTTACCTTCTCTTTGTTAATCCATTCACTCATTCATTCCACAGACTTTATGAATGCCTAAGCAAAGGTCTAGGCGAGGCATTGAGGATATAGAGATTTTTCTCAGTGCTTGGAATTTATGTTCTAAGACAGTCACTCAATGACTAGCACATTCTGTAAAAGTCAGACCAGGATTTGTGGAAGTCCCATGAGGTAAGGTGGGCCTCCTGAGGTCTGTCTGCATTCTTCACCATTTCTGCAGAAATCGCTACCTTGCTATTCAGAATTATATATTAATTACCACTTTTCCCATAAGAATAATCAGAAACCAAGATACAGAAACAAAATTTTAAATATTTTCAGTGTGTATGTTTTTAAAACTGTGACTGAAATATTACTGCATTTCTTTGGGAACGTATAAATTCAAGCATGAAACTGTGTGATAACAGCATTTCCACTAAATATGCAGATGTCAAGGTGAGTTACAGGTGAGTTACAGGAGCATTTAACATTTCAATCCTTAGGCTCCAAGTTGTTCACCTGTTCATAAGAAAAACTAGCTGCTTGTAACTTCAAATATGTACGTGCAAAAATTGCATAGACCAAACGTTCAAATGAAAATCCTTTCAGAGACAACTACCTAACGCTTCCATATTAAGAGTGTTTATTTTTCCCTAGGATTAGAACAGATTGCGTTGGCAGCCCGGTCTTTCATTAAGAGGGGGTGGGGAATAGAGTTGGGCCTTCATTTTCTCACAAAAGGCACAATGTGAAGCGCATCTGTGAACATTGCATAATTTGTTATGTTCTACAAAGAGGTGGGTTTTTGTTGTACACATACCAAAGCTATTTGGTGCCGTTTCACCAATGATCTCTATTCAGGTCCAGAAAAGAAATTGGCCTCAGAAGAGTGAAAGGAAAGTAAATTTTTCTTTAAAAATTAGATACAGATTATCACTTCAAAATTCAGGAGGGAATTTTACAAGTGCCGGTGTACTGATTAGCTTTCCAATGGACATCCAGCCCTTTATTAAACACATGCTAGCTGTGGTCAACTGTGACCGATGTGGTTTATTACTCTCCAGAAGGGCTGAACTGAAATCACCCATCTAATTTAATTGAGAAATGTTGGATGAACTTGAACTGTTTCATGGACATGAATGACCAGAGAATTTATTTGATGAGACGTTAAAGGCTGAATACGGTAACTATCTCTTTGATGGTTTAGTACAGTCGATTCATTAGTTTATTAGCATGCCTTTCATATTTTTCATTACTACCTGAGCAACCTAATCGAAAAAGGCAAAAAATAAAAGTTTTTGTACAGCATCATTACAAAAAATTAGCAACCTTCCCTTTATTGGTAAATATTCATGAACATTTTTAATGTAGTTAACTCTTTTCAAAGTGACGTCAGCTTTCCAGTAAAGGAAGTTCACAGTAATTAAATTGTGAAAAACATTAATAAGTCCACTGGGATTTTTCATGTGATAGTCCCTAGATTATTTTCAAAATGTTGTCTTCTGACTTCATTCATTAAGACAAAACAAAAAAAAGCCTTTAGGAAGTTGGCATGTTATTCACCAAACAAACTCCTTTGCATTTTCTCGTAAACTGGGCAGTGTGAGCTGCAATTGGTGGCCTCGCAATGAAACGTTTATAGTAACTTTATCAAGAGTATGGCACAGAGGTGGCATCAGATAACAGTGCTTTCTCTTCATGCGTGTCTGCTAACATTTAAGATAGATTCTGCTTTTTTTCCAATGACTAATGGTGAGGCATAACTTGGAGACATACATCTTTTTTAAACTATATTAAAATATTATATCTTTTAAATTATCCACAGAAAGTCAGAGCTGGAAACTCTAAGAATAAATTATAAAATCACACTTTATGTAACTCTTTAAATGAAATTTTTCATTGAAACTTTGTCATTAAAATAGAAAGGCCTTTGGCTGTGCCCATACAAGCATAATAAATTGTATATGTTTGTGATACTGAATGACTTTTATCCATATGCTGCACTGCAAAGCTACATGAATGAGGCATTTACCAAATCAGGCCCACCACATTAAACAGAAAAGCAATCTTTATTCATGGTAACTTATCAGTTTCAATTAATCAACCCTAACAATGGAAATTCTGATGTGTTCAAGCAACTTGAAAGCAATAGGTCATCTCCAGGGCAGCATTGTTGTGTCTTTGTGCCGAAGATTTCAAACAAAGCAACATCTTCAATAAATATACATGCATATACATACATACATGTGCATATATATACATACAAATGGACAGTTACAGCTGAGCCCTGTGGTGCCAACAAAAATGCATGTGTATTTTTTATTATTTTTATCATAGCACATGTAATTGTTTTCCCTCAAGTATTACTTTTTGAGCTCTGCAAGTTTAAACAAAAGGAAAGAAATTTCCATTGGATGACCATCCTTTCAGTTTCTGTACTGCTATGTGAATGGCATTGTGCAAACCATTCCATTGGTTTTGAAAAGGGGTAACCATTGGTTTGATTTGGTTACACGGTTTAGTAAAGAGCTCCCTCCCACTGCCTTAGGGTCTGTGAAAGGTCTGTGACCTGTTTAGAACTGCCAAGTGAAATGTCATGTTGCCCCTCCCAAATGGGAGTATCTGCATTCATTTGATCAGTATAAAAAATGATTGGGGATGGCGAGATCAGTGCTTTTGAATTGCAATTTATAGCAGTTTACAAAAATGCACATTGTTGGAAAAGAAAACATGGAAGTGTTTCTTTCTAAATTGCATTACCTGTGAAATGTCATTAGTCTTTTAAGGGTATTTACATCCTTTTTTATTATTTAGGAGACTTACTTCAACTAAAGAAAATCAGAATTTATTACATTATGATTTTTTAAACTTGTATTTTGGTTTTAGTGGTAAAATTTCTAAAAAAGCAATGTTTCTGAGTTATTCGTATAAACATAATTTATCATGTCCATTTACTGATTTTCTAAGATAATCTTTGTTAATGGGTTGTATTAGTAGAAGATTCTTAATTATCTTTCCCAGATTGTTCAGGAGATTTATTTGTTGGTAAATTCCTTGTCTGCTGATTTCTAATAGACTAAAATCTCCAGTATACTTAACTCTAGCAAGTTTCCACTATTCCTTCAACATTGTACTACCAGAACTTCTTTGTAAGATGAGTACTTTTCTAAATTATGGAACCCATTGACTCATCTACATGTATGAATAGTTTTATAAAAAGAAATTTCATTTCTTTTCATTAAATGTGCAAAAGAATACACGAAGCTTATCCAGAAAGTTTAGGTAGCCTGTTCAAGTTCATAAGGACTGAATGCAGCCTCCTGGAGTTTCTGGGGTGCAGAAAACAATGCCCTTTATGCTATTTCCAGGCATCTCACAAGCTACGGAGCTTGTGGCAGTGTGTAGCATTGGACATCACTTTAAAGAAAGCTTTGAGTAAGAAAAGTTACCTTGGGAAAAGGCCCTTGGGGCTTTCCTGGTTGATACTTGACTAGAAAAAGAAAGGCCCTTCTGCAGAAAAGACTTGACCCAGACAGGCTCTGGAGCACTCCACTTTGAACCTCCCAACCATTGAAAGCGGAGGTTGTCACGTTTTTATCTTTGTTCATGTTAAACCTTGGAATGACAGCCTGGCTCCTCTGTGTTCCCCTCTCCCACTGCCCCGGCTATAAGTGTCCACATTGACACCTACCGGTGACCGCAGGCTGCAATGCTTTGTTGCCTTCTCCACGCTCCCGGCTTTCACTGGGATTAGCCCAGGGCCTTTGTTCCCCTTCAAAGCTGGAACATCACATCCCATGTTGTGGCTTTCCTGTCTCAGACCCCCAACGCTTTCCTCACAATTTACGCACCAGGTAAATGTCCCTCCCCACAGGGCAGAGAGCTCAATGTTGAGGTTGGGGGGGTGGGGACATCTTTCCATTCCCCAGTTTCAGAGCCCAGGGCCAATGTGGTTTTCTTTCCTTCTCATTCATAATTTTCTATTTCACATGGAAGAAAGATTGCAAAGCAAATGGAAATTTAAATCTTGGAAAAATCAAATCCCTGGGCCCAAACACAGACAACTCTTCCCACTTTTTTAATTCTGTTACAATGGCTTCAGTAGAATGTTGAGTACTGGCCTTTATCAGGGGCACCTAAGACCATTCCTGCAGTCTGGGGCTGCCGGAGAGCCCCAGACTGTCTCAGAGCAAAGCTTGGCTGGCACACGCTGTCTGGAAGGCCAAGGATAATCTGCCTGCCTGCCCTACCTCCTTCACCATCTCTCTTCCAGGTTCCTGAGGAGGCTCCCAAGTAGGGCCAGGGCAGGGAGGACCCACTAAAAAAAATGACGCAAAATGCTTTGGGGGAAGAGTGGGGAGTGGTTTGTGTACGGTAAGTAAAACCAAGTTTATGTCTGTCCACCTTTCTTCACGTTTAGGGAAGTTGTCAGAATCCCCAAAAGAAGAGTCCTTGGAGGAGTCATCCATGCGCCGGAGCAGCCCCGCAGACTGTTGATTAACCGAGCAGAAGCCTGGGCTGCGCAGACGGGGCCTCAGAAAGAGTGGCCTCGCCGTCCTGGTGTAAGGTGCCTCCCTCGCAAAGGATACTATCTCCAAGGATTTTCTAAGCTAATTGTTTAATCTCTCCAGATTATGTACATTAACCAGCACTGCGCTCGAATAGACCTCAATGCGCGCCTTGTCCGCGCTCCTTTCCACGCCTTTAAGGAAAGCCCTGGCTGGTGCGGGGTGAGCGGGGCGCACTGAACCTGCAGGGCAACCACATCCATTCAGGCGCTCCGGGGACTCAGAAGAGCCCAGGCGTCTAAGAATGGGAAGGAACGGACTTTAATTAAAAAGTTTGACTCCCTCTCTAATCCAGTCTTCCTATACCAAAAGCATCAACCTGATTTGCTGTCTCCTCGCCCAATAACTAGTCCCCATGAAGGTGGGTCATGAAGACTAGAGGGAGATCGTACATTTCCTCAAGGAAGATTCATTCTTATCTTACCCCGGCACAGGGCACCTAGCCGCATCTTAAAGGCTGTCAGAAATTCTTTAGTAAGTAGGGAAACTCTTTGGAGTTTTGCTTCCTGGTAAGGATGCAAACCAAGATTCTGTTGGAATGCCAGACACCGTTTACCAAAAGGCGGGTCTACTTTTCTTCCATGCGTAATGTCCAACTTGGTTCTTTCTATTCCCCTAACTACAAGTAAGGCCTTGTTAAGAGCCTGTATCTGAATCGTAGGTTCTGGATTACAGAATTCTAAAGTTATTTATTACGTCTCAAGAAATATATTTGTGGTAGTTGTCACATAAAGCTGATATTCTTTAGTTCAAAAGAAAGCTGCAGAGGTGATTTATTTGTGCGTAAAAGGAACAAGATTTAATTGGAGAGAGAAGTGTTATTTTCAACGCAAGTACACGGGATGGTATAGCGCTGTGGAGCATTATTCGAGCTTCATCTACTATACACTATATGCCGCTGTCTCCAAAGGAGTGTTGCCCTAGAAACTTGTTTTAAATCTGCTGCTATATATCAACACCTTGTTTTAGCAGTCCTTGGCTGAATTACAGTTACACAGTTTGGCGCTTCTTTCAAATTTCCTCCCATCAGTTTGGCTAAAGAAAGGAATTTTTCTCCTTTAGAAATGAATTGGCTTAATTAGTAAGTAGATTAATGGCAATTGCTGGTGAGTTGGTTTCCAGCAGAGTTTCACCAGAGAGGGTTAATCGGAGTCAGGTCTGGAATCTTTCCCAGAACTGGCTGCCAGCCATTTCCACCAACCAATCAGCCCTACAAGAAACAGAGGAAATGAAATAAAATTTGTATTCTCTGTGCCATCGTCCTGGACAGAAATTCCTTGGAAGCAGCCTCCTGGTTGGGTGCAATATCAAACTGCTTCATTTCAGAACTTTAATAGTAACTTGAACCTTCAAGATTTATCTGGGTACCAAAACAAAGTTTCAAATGGCACAATAAAGGTCTCCACAGAACACTGGATGTATTGGAAATTTCTGAGGCTTTCAGCCAATTTCAGGTTGAGAGACATTGCAAACCACCCAGGTCCTGCCCTATATCTGTTGTCCATCAGATGTCCTTCAAAAGTTTTGCTCTATGTTTTGCAGCCTTCTTACTTATTTTTTCCCATAGTGATGAAAATGCATTCATAGTTTAACTTGCAGCTGCATTAGTCTTGCAAAAAAAAAAAAAAAAATCCCTGCTGAGAAATGCATATAATAGGAAAAACAGATCGGCTGGACAGCAGTGTAATTAATGCCAGAAAGGGCTGAGGCCGGTTTCATAGTTTGTCTTTTGAGGATATCAAGACGAGACCTGGTGAAAAATGACGCATGCTTTAGCATTTCAGAAAGCTGGCAACTGGCAGCGCTTTTCCTTTTTTCTTTGACTTTCTGCCGCGGAACAAAGAGGTCCGCAGAACTAGCTAGGTTGTAATGAGTTCTATGTCCCTAGCACATTAAGTGCATCATGGAAACATATTGTATCGAAACAGTTTGGAGGAGAATACCGGGGATGAAAGAGAATGGGTGCTTTGATCAGCTCCCTGGGGTCCTGAGCACGCACAGACTGACTTGCAAGGAGTTATTCAGCTCCAGCTAGACACACTTACAACACCATTGAAAGAAATTTGCATATCTGTAATTTATCACATTGGTCCAGAACATTATTGCAAGGTAAATAAAAGTTAGTTGAATAAAAAATCAATCATCGCAGATATAGAGAAAACTGTGAAGCCAGTCTTTCCACTAAAAAATAGAAATAAATATGTCTATAAAACATAGTGACTTAGAAGCAGCTGACTTTATTTTAAAATGCCGTTAGAACAACAGGTTATGCACTGGCAAAAACAAGAGTGGCCACAATTTCTTTGCCTTTCTGCATCAGGGGAGTGTGTTCACTGCTTCCCACTGGAATAAAGTCAAAGTTGAGATGTGTTTGGCCATAACCAGCCTGCAACATGCAAACAAAAATTAGTACACACTTTGAGCAGATATGAAAGACGACTTAATCTCTCCGGCATTTGCAAATGCTAAGTTAAATCTCATTTCTTCTTCTGTTGATTTCATTCCTAAGCCTTGTTTGCTGAATTTAGCTCAAGAGGATGAAATGTCCAGAGACCCGGTCAATAGGAAAACTTGCTTTCGAATGCCCCATGAGAACAAGTGAAAATTTAACAGGCAGGCATTGTTCTGAGTTTTGAAACAACCCAGTTAAACAGCAAACAAGAATCTTCAACTTGACCTTGAAAAAGGCTCTGTGCCTGCAGATAATCTATCAAACAACTCTAGATGACAATGATATATTTCAAAGTATTGTCAGATGAAAAGATTGATAAATTTGCTGTTGCAAAGAGAGAACTTTGGAAACAGGCAACAGGCACTTTAGCTCTCTGACTCCGCCTCCTCCTCTGTCCTCACTGCCCCGTCCCCACCCCACCACCCCCAGCCGCCCTTGGGGCCAACTTGGTAGAGGAAGGCCAGTAAATCAGCACTGTAATATTTCTTAAGGGGCACGGAAAAGCTGTGAACAGTACTTCTCCTATTAAACGCAATATTTCTTTGCTTTCGTGGGGAACAAAAGTCATAGCAAGACGTCTTTATGGCTAATTCAGTCAAAGGCACATCCCTGGTTCCCCCCGAAGAAAGGTCAGTGTCGTTGTGTTTGGTCCACCGAGGGGGTGTTTTCACACTGAAAACTGAGGCAGCTGTCCCTGTCATACCCTCGCCATTGGGGAGCGCGCACTAGCCATGGTTATTAGGCACTTCTACACCTGCAAAATACACCGATTTCCAAGACTTTTCAAGACACCCTCCCGTTCTCATGCCCCCTCCTCTTGTCTGCTAAACTTTGACAACACAATTCAAGCCCTGGATGAAAGCGCTGCACGCAAGAAGAACTCTTGGGAGGGGTGGCCCAGCTACCATCTCCCAGTGTCTATTGAGCGGCCATCAAAGAAATGAGGCGTCAAGTGTGTTTTCAAAAGTATGGAAAAACTTCCAGATAATCGCTTCGAGGTGTCACACATTTGCTATTGCCACACATGCCAACTGTTGAACCCTAATATTTTATTATATTCACCGGTGTGAGTTGTGGGGTTGCAGCCAGGGGTCCTTCGCTCAGAAGTGGCTTGTTTTAAAATTTGTAATTAGCATGTCACTGACAAGCACCAGGAGATACATTTTTTTTTTTAGTTGCCCAATGCCAGTGCACGCCTATATTTTTAAAATCCGAATGCCAACGCTTGCCCAACTGGATTTTATAAAACTTCTAGAAACATCCCCTAGCTAGACTCATACCCTGAATCCAATTCCGAAGGCTTGTGCTCCAGAGATAGGCGACTAACTAGCTGTTTGGGAGACGTCCAGCGACTCAAATAGGAAAGGAGCTAGAAGATATCCCTTGCAGTCGCTGAAGAGAAATTGTAAAAGTAGAAATAATTCAGAAAAAGTATCTTTAAGAGCGAGAATGCCCCGAGGTGCCGGTACCTCTAACACAGGAGGGCCAGCA